>NW_022196911.1:13123387-13169958 GCF_008632895.1 Mastomys coucha
TGCGCTCACTGTGCGTGTACACAGTGCTCACTGTGAGTATACACAGATATACGGAGCTGCGCTCACTGAGCTGCTTGCCCCCTTTCCTTTGACTTGTTAGAATGTACAGGATTGTACTATTTTTTAGGATGGATTTTGGCATCATTGGATTTATAATTCTTTTTTTGTCTCTGGTTTCACTGATTTTTTTAGAGCTCATCAACCTTATATCTTTCTTCTTTTTATAGTTTATTAACAAAAGAAATGTTAGATTAATATAGCTACTGTATTTGGGCATACAAGGACCTTTGTTAAAATAGGAAAATCTGGACAACATAATTTTTGGTGACAGAGATCCCCATAATCCTCACACATACATGTTTACTTTTCTTATTCTCCTACAATGTGTACCCCACCCAAGTAATTCATAAGTAATTCAGAAAACCAAATCCAGATAAAATGAAATATTCTACATAAAAATGTATGCATCAATGTGCTCATTGGCTTTTTGTCCCTGTGACAAAATACCAGATAAAGACAACTTAAATGGAGGAAAGGGTGATTTTGGCTCATAGTTTTAAAGATGAGACTGGACACCATAGGTAAATGATGAATGACACTGAGGAAGGTGGCCTTGGATTTAGGGAAGAAGGCATTAAACAACCACTTATCAAACAACTGAATTGCATTCCTAAGTGCATTATCAATATAAAGTTTGCAAAGCCTTCATTTAAAGAGAAAGTTGAGTTGGTGAAAACGATCACCCATCACTGAGTGGTCCTACTCAGCAAGGCTAGAGTCAGGTCTGGGAAATGAGAACTAAACTCACCCCTGTTGTATGCCAGGGCTCATGCTCAGCAAGTACATTACTTCTAAAACCACACAAGTCAAACCGCAGTGGAAAATTTAGCTTATCTGGAAAGTAACAGAAGATAATCTTCTGCAAGCCTTCCTATTTGGGTACAAATCTAATGTGGCCTATATATTCATTCTCCCCCCCCCCCGTGTGTGTGTGTGTGTGTGTGTGTGTGTGTGTGTGTGTAGTGTATATATGTGTGTGACTGCACTCTTGGGGGGTGTTGGTGAGAACACAGAGGAGCTCAGAGGACAACTGTGGGGAGTTGGTTCTCTCTTCCACAACGGGCTCTGGGAGTTAGGTTCTGACCATCAGGCTTTTCTACCTGCTGAGCCCATTCCGTGCTCTTTCCACACTCCTATTTGAGATAGAAGTTCTCATTAAATCTGGAAGCTTCCATTTTGGGGGTAGACTGGTTGATTGGGAAGCTCAAAGGATCCTCCTGTTTCTGTCTCCCCAGAACTGGTGTTACAGATGTTCGCTGCCACACTGAGTTTTATGTGGGTGTCAAGAATCCAAACTCAGGTCTTCATGCTTGCATCCCCAGCCTTTCCTGCCTGCCTGCTCCTGTCCCAGCAGCCCCTCCCCTGGTCCACAGCCACATCCCCCACTTCATCCATACTCACCACAGTGAACCAGGTGAATATTTGGTCATATAAAACTGCTCAGTTGAATACAGTTTCTACCTATGGGCCTTTGTTTTCATTTGCCTTTATTTTTATTTTATTATTATTTTTTTTTTTTTTGGTAGACTAGGGCTTGAACCCAGGACCTTGCCAGGCAAGTGTTTCATTAGTAAGCTATAGTCCTAGCTTAGAAAAGTCAACTCTTAGCCGGGTGGTGGTGGCACATGCCTTTAATCCCAGCACTTGGGAGGCAGAGGCCAGACTGGTCTACAAAGTAAGTTCCAGGACAGCCAGGGCTACAAAGAGAAACCCTGTCTTGAAAAGCCAAAAAAAGAAAAAAGGAAGAAAAGTCAACTCTGAGACTAGCAAGCAAACCATACTAAAGACAGGACAGAGGGGGACAATCAGAGAGGAGACAGAGAAAGGAAGAGTTTTCTGAGGAGGGGGAACAGAGTATGCAAAGTCCCTGGGCTAAGAAGGAGCAGGAGATTTTTGGAGAACTAAGTGAAGAGGGGAAAGATATGAAAATAAATAAATAAAACAGCAAGGGAGGCAGATGAAGAGAGAGAGGAGAAACTGCAGCGGACAGAAAGAAATGGATTTGGTTTTGCTCTTTTGGAAGACAGGATTTCAGATGTCCCAGTTTTACCTCTGACTCACTACAAACCCAGAGGCTGACTTAGAAGGTGAGTTTCCAGCTTCACCCTCAAGTAATTGAGTTGCAGACATGGGCCACACCTGATTGATGGGGTGCTGGGATGAAACCGGGGCCTTCTGAATGCTTTACACACACTCTCTGCCAGCTGAGCCACATCTCTAGCCTCCTCTTGGTCTTCTTTGAGCTCTAGCCTTGGTGTGAGACTGAATGTTTGTATGGGTTAGTCTTGGCTGTCACCTTGACTGGACTGAGAAGTACCTCAAAGATTGTTAGGACATCACACCTCCCAGCAACACTGAGTACTGACTCCACAGACCCTTTAATCCTTGGCACGTTCACCCAAAATGGTTTTTCTGGAGGCAGTGGCAATGCCTCCCTGGCTGTAGCAAGCCCTTGTCCTTCCGGTCACCAGGATGGGAAGTCCTCAGCTCTACCCCCTCACGCTACCCCATCCCACCCGTGACCCATGAAACTGCTAGAAGCAGAGCAAATGCTTCCTCTCTTAAGCTGTTTTTGTGGAGCATTTTGTCATAATGTGGAAAAAATAGGAATTAATAATAAAAAAAAAGACAATTCCTCCAGTCTTTCAGAACCTCCAATTTACATTCTGTAGGGGGAAAAAAATGTAAAGGAGGTGCTATTTCTTAGGGCTCATTGCCAATTTTTTTCTTAAGCCCATGGTGATTTTTGTTTTCTTTTTCAAAGAAGTGAAAAATCCCTTGAGATAAGCCACCCCCGGGGCCCAGGAGCATGAAAGCATGCACAAGGTAGATGACCTAGTTCCTTTGTCCTCACTATGGGGCATTTGATGCAAGCAATCTTGCTTAGACAAACAAAACCATGAAGCTGTTTTTGAGTACTCTCTAGAGGGATGCTTTTAAGGCAGTTGATTCTTCCTTTCACTTACTTTGAACACAGCTTTCCTAGACCTCAGAGGCCAGCCTGTCTTCATCCCGAGCCTTGGACTGATGGTTTCTTGGCATGTTCCTTGGTAACTTGGAAGGTCTGTTGGCTTCTTTGTAAAGTCTCACTGTACTTCAGCAGGTGTGGCCAGTCCTGGCTGCCTTGATGCCACCCATCCTAGCTGCCCTGCCACCTGTCCCAGCTGCCTGCCACCTGTCCCAGCTGCTCCACTACCTCTCCCAGCTGCCTGCCACCCAAGGTCCCAGTTGAGGCCTGAGAGTTGACCTGCCTGGCAGTAACTGGTCATTTCAGAAATCCCAGGAGTCCAAGCAGTCATTTAGGGAAAAGTTTTCTCTTATGCCTTGGGGAGGAAAGTATCACTTTCCTGGCTCCAGTCTTCAGGTATCCTAAGAGCTAGGGTGCAGCTGTGAGGAAAATCTCGACTCTCATCCTAGCAGCAACAGGCTGTGAAGAGCACTGTAGGACCAGACACTGTCTGACTGCAGAGAGTGGTCCATCCTAATCTCCCCGAGTCAGAATTCATTTGTTGTCTGTTTGCTGCTTCCTCCAGGACATGTACTTTTATTCATATAGACTGATTTTTTGACCTCAGGCTCACCTTAACACCTACTTTGATTAATATTTAAAGCTTAAAACAAGGTTGGAGACACACTGAATGTGATAAAGAAAAGGGGGGTTAGCCTTGAAATCACTGGCACAGGAAAGACTTTCTGAATAGGATCCTGCTAGCACAACACTGAATAAAAGGGACCTCGTGAAACCGAAAGGCTTCTGGCTGGCCAAGAACACCATCATTTGGACAAAGCAGCAGACTACAGAACAGGAAAAGACCTTTACCAATTACATATCTGACAGAGGGGTTAATAAGCTAAAATACATAAAGAACTAAACAAAAACATGTGGCTATCAAGAAAACAAATTTAAAAAGGAAAGAACTAAAACCAAAGTTCTCAAGACATGAAACACAAATGCCCAGGAAGCACTTAAAGAGATGTTCAGCATCTTAGTCAGCAGGGAAATGCAAATCAAAACGCCTCTGGGCTTTCATCTTACAGAATGACCAGTCAGAATGGCCAAGATCAATGGAACAAATGACAGCTCTTGGTAGTGGGGATGTGGGAAAGGAGAACACACATCTGGAAATCAGTGTGGCAGCTCCTCAGGAAGCTGGGAATAGATCTACCTCAAGAGCTTGCCATACAGCTCTTGGGCACATACTCAAAGGGCTCTATATCCTACTACAGGACATCTGTGCAACCATGTTCATTGCTGCCCTATTCAAAGTGGCCAGAAACAGCCTAGATGTTCATTTATGGACAATGTAATGAAAATGTGGTTCATTTACACAATGTGGGTTATTACTCAGTCTTATAAATCATGAAATTCACAGCTAAATGGATAGAGCTACAAATGTCCTACTGAGGGAGGTAACAAAGACCCCGAAGATAAATACAGTATGTGTTCTCTTCTGGGTGGACATTAGCTTTTAATCTTTCAGTAGGAATGCTTCAATCCATATAAGCAAAGAGCTTAGGGATAGAGAAAGGGACTAGGGGTGAGGGGAGGATCTCCCATTGAAGGAAAGACAGACTATACAGCTAGACAAAGGGTGGAGACTGGAAAGGGAGGATGAAATGGAGGGTGGGGGAGGGAGTAAAGAAGAGAATTCTCCAAACAACTTAGGGTCTTGCAAGGCCATTGCCTGCTCTCCACAAACTTATGCTGAGGCCCTATGACTGAAGATGATGATATTCTCATTGAACACAGAGAGGTCGAACTGGTGCCGAACTGCAGCCTTCACCCCTGCAGCCTAGTGTTCAGGGTACTCAAAGATTCTCTGTAAGCTACCAGAGGAGAGAAGTAAACACCAAGCCAACGACAAACCCTTTCATCTACAGTGGTGACCTGCTTGCAAGATGTGCTAGTTCAATAGGGTCACAAACATTGTGGGAGTAACCACCCACTTTCTAATTTGGATTTAAGGCCCATTCTAGGAGATGAAACCCATCCCTGGTGCTTGAGTGGCTAGAAACTGAGACTAGAGAGGCCATGGACCTAGGGGAAAACCAAATACCATTGTTCTACTAAAGGAGCTTGTAATGACATGACTCTTAATGACATTCTGCTATGCCTATAGGTCAGGTTCCATTCAGCCATCGTCAGAGCAGCTTTCTCCTGCAGTAGATGGGAGCTATACAGACATCCATAACTAGGCAATGAGCAGAGAGAGACCTTGTAGCACCCAGTCCTAAATAATCCTTTCCTTCAGGATGTGTGGACCTCTCAGAAGAGGAGGTAGAAAGATCTTAAGGGCCAGAGAGGATGGAAGACAGTAAGGAAAATCTTCAGACATGGCAGAACTGACACACAGAAACTCACAGAGACCAAGATACCATGCACAGGGCCTGCATGGTCCAAGCCAAGCAGAGTCCCAGTGCTGAGACAGGAAAGTGAACATGAGATCCATCCCTAAGCACCTGTCTCCAACTGACCACTGCATGCAAAGAAAAAATCAGTTTTCTCCAATGGAGACTCCATAGGTGGAGACAGGATACACAGAAACTCAAGGGTGGGTCAGTGAATGAGAGACTGTATCAAGCAAGGTGAAGATCGGCACTGGTGAAGATCCTCTGACTTCCACACTCCTGCAAGACTACTTTATGAAGCCAATCTTCATAATCTTCCAGAGAACTTTCAAAGACCACAGACAGATCAAGCAGTAGAGTTTTTCACCAGAGATAAATATGAAAAGAAGAAATACTATGATAAAAATGCCATAGCTATCACAAATAAAGAAAAGGAAAAAAAAAGGATGAGAAAAAGAGAGAAAAGGAGCCAGAGAAGCCAGCCAACTCACTAACCACTGAGCCTAAGAAAAGCACCAGCCGGAAGAATGCTCCAGAGCCCACTGTTAACCTAGGACTTGATGGTCCTGCTGAGGCACCAGTGACCAATGGAAATACAACCACAGTGCTACCCCTGAATGATGATCTGGACACTTTTGGATCAATGACTTCTTTTTTGTTGTTGTTGTTTTAAAGATTTATTTATTATTATAAATGAGTACACAGAAGAGGGTGTCAGACATCATTATGGGTGGTTGTGAGCCACCATGTGGTTTCTGGGATTTGAACTCACAACCTTCAGAAGAGCAGTCAGTGCTCTTACCCACTGAGCCATCTCACCAGCCTGGATCAATGACTTCTAATCCTTTACCTGCCACTGTCATGGCCCCAGCCCAGGGAGGGGACTGCCTCCATGCCCCCAGCCCAGGGAGAGGACTGCCTCCATACCCACAGCTGCTACCCTGTCTCCAGTTACATCTGGGGATCTGGACCTGTTTACTGAGCAAACTACAAAGTCAGAGGAAGTAGCAAAGAAACAGTTCTCCAAAGACTCCATCTTGTCTTTGTAGGTACAGGAGCACAGCAAAGCACTCCTGGTGTGTTTATGGGACCCACAAATATGCCATTAATCTCACAAGCACCAACTACATTTCAAGGTTTTCCTTCCATGGGTGTTCCAGTGCCTGCAGCTCCTGGCCTTATAGGAAATATGATGGGACAGAATATAGGCATGATGGTGGGCATGCCCATGCACAATGGGTTCATGGGAAACACATGGACTGGAGTGATGCCACTTCCTCAGTGTTGACCCTCAATGGTGGGATAAATGGCTGCACCACAGAGTAAGTTTGGCCTGCCACAAGCCCAGCAGCCTCAGTGGAACCTCTCACAGATGAATCAGCAGATGGCTGCCATGAACCTCAGTAGTGCAAACACTAGTGCACCAGCCCCCTAAGCAGGACAGCAGGGTGGTCTGGAAGCTCATCCTGGCAGACTCTGAGCACACAGCTGTGGATGAACCTGCAACAGAGTTTCATTCCAGAACAGACACCGGACGTTCCTTATTCCTCCCTACAAAGGCATCCAGTTCCCATTTAGTCATGTACACACGTAGTTTTTCTTTCCCCCATTTGTTCACATTAAGAATTACCCAATTGACTGTTTTAGTCTGTGCTGATTAAATTTTATGTGAAAGCAGGTTGAGAAACTGTCTTGTGTGGAGGGCAGCTTTGCTCATATTCCCCATGATGTTGTTAAGCCACACTGAGAAGCTGCTCAGTTAACTTGCATAATCGGTTTTATTCTCAAAATTATAGCTCTAACGTTTGCATATAAGGGAAGTAGTTATCATGTTAGTAATACCTCTAACAGTATAAACCCCACCCCCAAATTAGCCAGTAATCCTGTAGGAAGGTACTGTATGATCAAATGTTTAATCATATAGAATGTAAATGTATCAGAGCACTGTTTTCTAGTGTATCAAATTCTTTTATTCATCACTCACTCCACTGTGCTGTTGTTATGATGTGCTTAACAGGGAACATGGTTAGTGAACAGAGATAAGCCTGGATGGTACTATAAAATTCAATGAAGGTTTCAGAATTCAAATTTCCATTGCCTCTTGTAATATGGACTTCTTTTCATGTACATAGTGCTAATATGAAGACCTTTCTCTGCACTATATGCGCACAGGGTAACAAAAACGAAGTCACTTTTAATCCTTGAAGGTATATCCAGGTTTATGACAGTAATTATGTTTACATTTTATGGTGCCTAGTATAGACAAAATGTTATTTCCCTATATTAAACAGATACACACACACACACACACACACACACACAAAAAAACTAATGTAGCACACATATTCAACTGTAAAAATTCCATCCGAAGTATATCCAGAATAACAACAAGCAAACTAACCCAACCACACAGCATCTACAGGAGACAGCGGAAAACTCAAAGACATAACTGTCTCTTTGAATTCAAAGGATGATAGGGCAGGGCAGTGGTGGCACACGTCTTTAATCCCAGCACTTGGGAGGCAGAGGCAGGTGGATTTCTGAGTTCGAGGTCAGCCTGGTCTACAGAGTGAGCTAAAGCTACACAGAGAAACCCTGTCTCAAAAAAAGAATTCAAAGGATGATAGGAAATGACACCCCATGCCAACAGGTGCTAGACAAGAATGGCCACTCTGCCACCAGACAAGATGAACAGTCAGCAGGCAGGGTGGCAAGTCTGTAATCTCAGCATTTCCTTGTAGGCCATAAACCTGAGGCTAGCCTGGTCTACACTGTGCACCTCAGGTTTTAGCTGCTTCCAACAGATGGAAACTGAGAACACTGGTCCTGAACGACATGCTCAACACCACTCCATCAGGAGGCCATGCACAGGGATTCTCTCTACTGCTTATATTCACAGTCTGTCTCCACTTCCTGCATCCCTGCTGACGCCCACACTCCTTCCTAAGGACATTTTCCCTATGGAGTGGCCCTGTTTATTCCATGGGATCCAATGAGCACTGTCAATCATAGGCCACACCCAAATGCATCTTCCTGGTAGACGTTTGCTTCTTCCCTGCTTGTCTCCATGCACAGCCTGCCATCATCTCAGTCAAGCTTCTTCACAGTGTGGCAGATGGCACCTGTCTGCACACAGTGTGACAGGTAGCACCTGTTTGTACCATGTCACTCCATCACGGACTGAGCGAGCCCGGAAACTGAGTTTCAGGAACTGGGTATAGAATAGGGTCAAGGCCTGAAGGGAACTGGAATGGACAGCAGTTCTAGGTCTTCAGGGTTCACAGAGTGCTTCCAATGGAGGCGAATGATGGACTTCCCACCTGAAGGTGACATGGCTGCGCTTCACAGACCACACCTGGAGGCCATTAGAATCTGGCATGCTCAGTGGCAGAAAACTGAGCCTTGATGGGGGGGAAGACTGGCAATGCCAAAGTGTATGTAAGATGGGGAGGGCAGGGACCTGTGGGTAAAATACAGTAAGTAGTGTAGCCAACCCAGAAAGCCGTAGTACTCAGCAGTACGCACGGTCCAGGAACCAGCACAGCTGGATGGAGAGGCAGGAGACTGTCCTGTCAAAGCTCTGAACCTAGGAAAGAAAGGCTAAAGCCTCAGACCACACAGGGAGGTTGGAGAAGAGAGTGAAGAGGTATTACTTGCCAGTGATCTTCATCTCCAGATACCAGGTTTTAGAAACCTCAGCGTGAGCAGAAGGAAAAGGGCCCGTGATGACACTGCAAGTCACTTGCATGCTGCAGTGAGAACAGAGGCTGGGGTGGAGGAAGATTGGGGATGAACAGCAAGAACACTGAGGAAGATGGATATGCTGCTTGAAGCCAGGTATGAGAGAGACAACCATGCTCCCAGCTGAGACAACCACAAACTGAAATCAATGTGGGTGTCCTTGCCCACCCACCCTCATGCCAGCAAGGCCCTTCCTCTTTCTGGTTCCTGTTTCTCAGGAAGGGGGGACAGGCTTGCAGGAAACAAACCTTAATCCATACAGCTGCTGTGCAGGCAAGCAGGCAGAGGTGGCAGCACCACCTTTTAGAAGCTGTCTGGGAACCTTTGCCTGCAAGTAGAATCTGCCCTGCAGAATTACAGTATAACTCTTGATGGTGAGACTGCTCAACCTCACTGGCCTGGAGTCCCATGTTCTTCTGGTAGCAAGGTCTTAAACATGGTCTTACAGATCTAAGCTCCATCCACAAACCATTTTCCTGGGACCCACCACCTCCTCTGCAGGATCCTACCCAGGGACATTCTGTTTTCCACCCAGCCAGAATTTTCTATGTGACCACCTCATTGCTGACCTCAGTTACAGGAAAGCCTTCGGCCAAGTTTCCCAACTCTTCTAATTTTGGCCTTTTTGTAAGTAGAATCCTTTGAATTTACTTGTAAGCTCACAAGTAAGGTCGTGATATATCTTGTTAGTCCAAACCTTCAAGCCTTGAATATATAGCCCAATAATTTAAAATTCAAATTCACTTGAGAGCCAGGCACAGTGGTATGGGCTTGCAGCTCCAAACACTTAAAACTGGCATGTATTGATTGAATCCTCCCCCAGTAACACATCAGGAAACCATGTAAAAAGGGGGTAAAAACCAAAAAACAAAAACAAACAAAAGCCAAACACACAGGGCTGGCAAAATGGCTCAGCAGTTAAGAGCTCTTCCAGAAGACGCAGGTTCAAGTCTCTGCACCTACATGACAGTGCATCACATCACCATTCTAGTTCAATGCCACCTTCTGACTTCTATGGGCACTACACACATCTAGTACACAGATATATATCCAGGCAAAGCATCCATATGTAAAAAATAAAAAAATTTAAAAACAATCATCTTTTATTCACAGCAATGTGTTTTAGGTAGAAGTCAACTCGAATCTAACTAGCTTAATGGGTGTGACTTCATCCTCTGGACTCCATCTCCCCACTAAGGCTTGTCTACAACAGGGACTAGCAGCATGGGGCTGCTAATGTGCACAGGCAGGGGACCATGTGGACCACCTTCCTAGTCCAGTGCTCAGGGCTGAGACTGTACACGCCTCTCCAGGACAGCTGCTTCTTTATGTCAACAAGGGTACCAGGGCTGAGAGGATCTCCATGTGCGGGAAATGTCTGCCTGGCCTTTAGTCTGAGGAACTGTCAACTTCCAGACTCAACCTGCACCTAACGACCCCAAGACTCCAAGCTGGCAGAAACACTATCCCAAAATGTAGCCCTGAGCTTAGGAAGGGCTGCTTGGCCACCGAACAGTCCCTGCATTTTGCAGTACTCGCAAAACCCATTTCAAAAGTTTATATTAAGGTCCAAATGCTCTTTTAGGTAAACTAGATTTAAGCACAGTTCCTGTTCTTTTGGAGCTTTCAGACAACATACAGGGACATGGATGATTCCAGAACGAGTGTTGTGTGGTTACTTCCCACCAATACAAACACTCCCACTTGCAAAGAGAAGGCAGGCACAAGTGCTATGGAAGCTTGTAAACTCAGGAAGTTTAGGACGCTACAAGCCTAGTGTAACTCCCTCCTCAAGGTTAGATATGCAGCACACAGTTGCCAAGGACACTCCTCAGCAGAGCTGTTCCAAGTTGGTTAGGATGCTCTAGGGATGCTGGATGTAAGTAATCACGTACTTGGTGTAGGCTCTATAATTAGCCCCAATAAACTGACAAGTTTACCAAACTAGACTTGAATGGTTTCTTGGGTATCCTATCTAGGGGAATGGCATTTGTTCATGTTTCCACAACAGAGATAAATCAAACACAAGGATAAACATAAGTGGAGAGAGGAGCACTTAGTCTAGTGTGCCATTTTTACCGGAAATCAGCGTTGTGTGGCTTCAAGGAAGCCATTTCAGACAAGGAAAGGTGAATACAAGCAACTTGAAGAGCTGTGGGGTGCAGAAGTGGGGGCGGGGAGAGAGCTGCAGGATGCAGTTCTAGAACAGTGAACAGAGGCTTTAGACGGCACGAGGAACGAGGGAGGCAGGAGCACCATCTACACCATGAACCACTGCTGTTGTAGTACAAGAGGAGCAAGATGGTTGCTCATCAAAATGAAACGGCGTTTTACAAAGCAAAGTCCTGTAGAACATCACTGCCCGGCGGTGGTGGCGCACGCCTTTAATCCCAGCACTTGGGAGGCAGAGGCAGGCGGATTTCCGAGTTTGAGGCCAGCCTGGTCTACAGAGTGAGTTCTAGGACAGCCAAGGCTAAACAGAGAAACCTTGTCTCAAAAAAACAAAAACAAAAACAAAAAAACAAAAAAAAACCCCAACACTGTAAAATACAGGTTTCTGCCAGCCAACACTTTAGTTCACTTTTCAAAGAAACATTTATTACATGCAATTTCACACACTAAGGTTTAACAGGTAAACAATATATAAGCAATGGGCAATGGTGGCACATGCCTTTAATCCCAGCATTTGGGAGGCAGAGGCAGGTGGATTTCTGAGTTTGAGGTCAGTCTGGTCTACAGAGTGAGTTCCAGGAAAGCCAGGGCTATACAGAGAAACCCTGTCTCGAAAAGACAAAAAAACAAAAACAAAAACAGTATCTAAGCAAGGAATACTGTGGAAGCCACTTCTTCCCTGTTGAATTTCACATTTTTTAGAAATATTCAATACCTGCAGGTAGTGCTGACCATGAAGCTGCAGTCTGGCTTTTCTGTCCACCCTCTCAAGACTTACAAAAGGTGAGTCACTGGGTAATAGAAAGTGACAAATTTCACATTTGACTGTTGGAAAGTCTTCCTCAAATATAAAAATTGCCATGCTCGCAGGTCAGTTCACTAACTGCAGTGCCTACCAAATATTAAAGCAAACATTTGATCCACACTCCAGATACTCAGCAGCCCCAGGGCTTTTCCACAGTACTAAACAGATGACACAGGGCAGTGCAGCTTCTAACAAGCAGACTGCATCTTCATCCAGTGCTGCTCCTAAGAGGCAGCGCACCATGTTGTGGCAGACTGAGAACATAAGCGCCCAGGGCTTCAGGCTGCCTCTGTTTCTGTCCTACTTCCTCTTGATGATTATAGCTCAGTTTCACTTAGGCTTTTAAAAGCCAGACTCTACTGTCAGAGAGCCTGAGTCTTTACTACATTTTCATTTTCTCTACACGTACGGCCTGATGCATGTTGCTGTACTTAGGCAACTATGGACTGGAAAGTGGCATTTGATACAAACCACAGCGCCTGCTCACTCACTCAACATGGGTCAATGATTTCCGATTTCTCTTTTTAATAATAAAGGTAGCTTTTAGTAGTCAAAATTGAAATAAAATGCATCTACGTTTCTCACAGTCCCAATTTTTAGTGGTATGACTGAGTGTATTGGGCTGAGTCTCTATTTGCACATTTTAAATACTTTAGCATTACAGATGCCAGTGGCCTATACCCCTGCAGCACTACATACAACAGTGTAAATTAAATCTGCCAAAAATTCTATTATTGGTTTTATTTTTAAAGGTCTACAATGCAATTATGTACAGTATACAAAGTTTGTCAAACTGAATATACATGGTCTTAGGCCATTACTACTATTTCACTCCAATTTGGATTTAAATATAATCAACTTACAGATCTGAAATAAAAGCACTGCTTAATGGTTTCAGATGCATTTTGGTATTCAATGTTTCAAGGCATTTTTAGAAATAATAAATTACGACTGTAATGAAGTAATCTGTGACTACAGCTGCTTACAGACAGCAGGAAGAACATGACCATAACTGGTAATTGTTATTGACAAGTCTATGAATTAAGAGTACTAGTCATTTCTAGTTTAAAACAAGCAAAACTAATAGTACAGAGTACTTTAATATAACCTTAATGGTCTAACAAACCTTCCAAATAGAAGGAGATACAAAATAAAGTTCAGAGATCCAATTTAACTTGTACTGATACTCTTTAGCATCACGGATTTACCAGGTCAGTTCACCAACTTTGGGCTAATCCACCTGATACACAGTAAGTGGGTGAGCTCTCAATGGCTAAAGCTATGGTTTCAGAGATCCCTACAGCAGCCACAGACACATAGTGGCACAAACCATGGCTGTACTGACCCTCTTTCTGCTCTTTAACACTGATATCTCAGGGTTCCCTTGCTATAATGAGCCTGACTACAGATGGTCTCCTTTACGATATGCAGCTAAAACAAATTAAGAATATTAAATCTCCTAGACATGGGCTCATATAGGAAGTATTTGTTTACTAAACTGAAAAGTTAACTTTTAAAAATATCTGCAGTCTTTTTGAAATGCAAGGCACCAGCAGGAGCGGACATTCCAGCAAGAGTGACTGAGGAAAATGGAGCCGATGAGTTGTTTGCCCTCTGTTGATCAGAATACTTCCTTTTCCTGTCTATGCAACATCTTCCAGATAGTCAGCAACATCACTGAGCTGGGAAACAGTCAGGTCTTGTGTGAGGTCATCAAGCTTTGTTGGCCAAAAGAAAGAGAAAAATCAGTATAAGTAATCTGTATATTGTTAGAATTTAAATGTACAATTTATAAAAATGTAATTTATATTCTATAGCCTGCTTAGAGGGGCCAGCCCTAGACTAGAGATGGCTTATAAGGGAACAGGGACACTAGGTGAGAACAAGTCTCCTCTGCAAACTTCATGACACTCTCTTAACTCTGCTCATCTGGCCCTTTGCATCTTTCTTTGTTATTCTTTGGATATAGGAAATATTAAAAATAGAATCTCTTCAAATAAATCACCCTCCTCCTCTCCCATAGCCAAACATCAGTCTTGGTTATACAACTATCTGTCACAAAGAAAATTATAATTATTGTACATAACCTCAATTAAAGTTGTTATATTTTTTTAAAAAGAAAATCAAAAAGCCCACACACTGCAAAATCCAAAATCCTCTGGATCTTCTTTTTTTTTCTCATCGTTATTAAATAATGAATTTATTAAGGTAATCTATTTTATTCGCAAAACAACTAAATACTGTATTAATGCTAACTTTAGAGACAAGAGTGGGGTAAACAATGGATAAAAATGATCTGTCCTAATCTACAGGAGGTGGTCTGCTGGGGTTCTAGCTCTCAGCTAAAGCACGGAAAGACAGAGATGGGGCTGTGTTTGTTTCTCCTTTACACTGGGCCGCTGGTGTACAGCAGTGCGCTGACTCTTGTGTGATTACTGTGCTCAGTCTGTGAATCCGTTCCAATAGCTTAAGGTGGACTCCTTTGTACTTTATAAACATTTTGATCAAGCTTGCTGCAAACAATGTCAATTTGGTTACTTCCTTCCCTATCTGGATGCTTACTCTCTCTTGCCTGACTGCTTTGGCTAGGCTCTCCCGCACTGTGCAATCAGGGTGGTCAAAGTGTGAGTGCTGAAAACAGTAGTTGTTTTTCTTCCTCTTGCTTCCCTGTCTCAGTTACTGCTAGCTGCCACTGAGGATCAAATCCAGGTCTCATGCTTGCTATATAAGTGCTCTATTGCCAAGCTAGCCTGCTTCATCTCTGTTTTGAAATCTGTGATATTACCAAGAAGATGAGTTAGCAGCTAACCTCGAACATGAATTCCATTCTAAGTGCTAAACAAAAATAATAATGTTCAGTATAGTCTTTGATAAGACCTCAAAACTGTTTTTTGACTCTTCTGGATGATAACTGGTATAAAGGTAAGAGAAGAACCATCTGTTTGCTTGTATACTGGGGTAGTAATTACAGACAGTCTCTCACTTGGTGTCATTTAAGTGTTAACATTTTCACCTTATAAAAGAAACTGGTAAAGCTGGACATAGTGGTAGCACTTGGAAGGCAAAAGGCGGGCGGATCTCTGTTGAGTTCCAGAACAGTCAGAGTCTGAATCTAAAAACAAAACAAAACAAAACAACCACCTCCCAAACAAACAAGAAACTAAAAAATAATCAAGAACAATGGAAAAAATAGACCACACCAACAAAAAGAAACTGAGATATAAGACTCATGCTTATCTAAGACAACCAGCATCTGAAAGTGGAGGTCTGCCTTCACTACATAGTATGTTCAAGGACAGTGGGACTTAGATCGGGACCCTATCTCAAAAAATCCAAAACAGACAACAAAGAAACCCAATACAATAAAAATAATATAAACCCAAATTTTGCTTACTCCTTTTAAAATACCACGTTTCTTGAAGGCTTTTTCCTTATGAGATAATCAGAACTCAGCCTATACCCACCTTTCTTTGAAGGCCCTGGGCATCTTCTAGTTATCCCATGACATGAGAAGGCAGACCTACCCAAGTTGTAAACAACAGAGATGCTGCAGCTCATCTCTGTTGGGTAAAAAACTCCAGTGTGGACCTTAACAATGGATTCCTGGCTTTAACCTCAAATCAAGGCTGTTTCCTTTTGCTATCCTGCCTTGGGTAGCCTGAGTTGAGCAGAAAGACCACCCCTCCACCTCTGCCTGCAAACAACCTCACCCATAACTCTAAGAGAGGCAACACCTGACTCTAGTCCTGATCCCTTGTGGCCACTCTTAACCAGAAGCAAGCCCAGAGGCCTGCCAGAGTACAAGTACCAGCTATGAGACAGCTGAGTCTCACAGACCCTTAAAAGTTTGCTTCAGACTTGGAATATGTAAGTGTCATGAACTTTTTGTGATTTTCAACCATTTTTTACTAGGCATGTACATTTACTAGGCCTCACACAAGCCATCAAGTGGACAGACACACCCACAGATGTGCTCACACAAGTCATCAGGTGGACAGACACACCCACAGCCTCTGGCACCTTACTTTATCACTGGTGTTCACGTCCTCTATTCCCATGGAAAGGTCTTCTTCAATTTCTTCACCAATACTTAGCTCACTTTTTTCTGAGCGATGGCTAGCACTAGTTAGAAGAGGGGAAAATGACAAAGAACTCTGAAGAACAACTACCATTGCTCAAACTTTCCAGAAATTCTTAATCTTCTAAGTAACATAAAAAAAACATTAAACATCAACTTCATATATATCATCTAAGAAAGATGACAAGGGCAGCACACGAAAAACCTGCATTTCTCAAATGTCATTCGTCATATGCTATTCCTATCCCCAAAATACAGTATAATAAATATAGAAATCTCTAATCAAAGCGTGGAGAGAAGGCTCAGAGGTTAAGAGCACCGACTACTCTTCCAGAGGTCCTGAGTTCAAGCCCCAGCAACCACATGGTGGCTCACAACCATCTGTAATGGGATCCGAAGCCCTCTTCTGGCCTACAGGCATAAATGCAGGCAGAGCACTATATATATAATAAATAAATAAATCTTAAAAAACAAAACAAAATTAAAAAAGAAATCTCTAATCAAAAGAAAAGTGTCAAAATACCCAGACATGCAATTTGAATTTTCTAATAATATTTATAACAAATATTACTTTTCCATTAGTAGGAACTTCATACAAGAAAGTTACCTCAAACAAAATGTTAAATAATGTCATACTGAAGAAGGTAGTTTTGCTTAAAGTCAAACATAGATGACTCTCACCCCCCAAAGACAAAAATGTGACTCAGGATAAGCTAGCGACTTGGTTTTGAGTGACAGCCCAACAACATCTCGGCCACTTCTTTATTCTTTCCAACCCGCCTAACACATCATACATACTCATCTGTATTGTACTGTAAGATGAAGAAGTCACTCCAAAATAGAATTCTGGATTGACTATCTTTCTGTACTTTCAATCAACATGAAAAGAGAATTAAACACAAAGTAACCCCAATGTAATTTTGCCATATCTGTATTCAGAAAGTATTTAAAGATTTACATATTTATCTCAAGGTGTTTCTTACCTATTAAAATCATCAACATAGTCCTCATCTTCTCCAGTCCCTGGCAATCAGTTTTTAAAAAAGGAACATGTTAAATATATTGTCTAAAATACTTAAATAAGTATGTTTACTGCAGAACAATATAGTATTGAATATTACTTCATGAAAACATAAGTACCAAAATTGTATTTAAATGTTTTTTAGATTTATTTTATATGCATGAATATTTTGCCTGATGTACATATATATGTATGCCATGTATGTGTCTGGTACCCAATGGTACCCAGGGAGAAGAGAGTACTAGAGTCCTTGGAAGCAGAGTATGGTGGTAGTGAGCTACCATGAGGGTGCTGTGAAATGAAGCTGGTTCTCTGCAAGAGCAACACTTGTAACCACTGAGCCATCTTTGCAGCCCCAGGAATAATATTTTTGCCATAAAATGAAGGCAAATAATAAAAGCTGTTTAAGTGATTGCATCATATGCTAACTAGTGAATACCCTGTGTGTTCTGAGTTCAGGAAGGAGGCTTAATCATAGGGCAGCTCATCATGATGCTTCCCTGGGACCTAATGAAGCAAAGCTCCGGGGGTAGTTCAATAGCAGAACACTTGCCCAGCATGTTCATGGATCTGAGCTCTAGCCTCATCACCACAAAAACAGAAAAAGTGGCATAGCAGCAAGGTACCATCAACTTCTCTAGTCTAGTTTCTAATCGCCATGACCTTCAACTCAGAGTTCATCAAAAATTTCAAAAACAATCAGAAAGCGCATGCATGTGGGCCTATCACCCAAAGGGTACTTCGAGTCCTTTTATGGTCATGTCCAAGCACAACCAGGCCTGAACCACAAAGTTTTGAATTCATAGGATTTGGTGCACAAGAGGAGTTGCTACTAATGCAGAAGGACCTTAAGTTTTCTCACATACGCAAGAATCTGAGGAGCTAACCTGGAACTCTCAGTGACAACTCACTACAAATTAGCTGTTTTCCAATGCCTTTTAGAGCAGTGAAGAAAAGATGCTGGAGAAACAAGACAATCACTGCCAATGGGAAAGAATGGCTGCTGGGAAGTATCTGAGGGACAAGAGGAGGCTACAGAACGGGAAAACCCTGGCTGGAGAATGAACTGCTCAGAGCTGCTACCTATACTGTCCTGGGTTCTCCAAAACATGGGGCCAGACCAGAGGAGGATCCAAGACCTAGAGGGGGCAGAGCACTCTCTTACAGTAGCAGATCTATCACACTCTGGGGTGACTCTCAGAGGTCTCCCACAGCACAGCAGCTAACACAGAGAGAGGCTTTCCACTGTACACAAAGCAAAGGTAGCAAACTCTGCAGCAGCTTAAGCTGAAATCTAAGGCAGAGAGGGACAAGTTCCAGGAGAATGTTCCTGCAGAGAAGCAAAGCCTGACACAATGAAGACCATGCTTGAGACAACCACTGTGGAGCAAGATGGGTTGGCAGAATAGAAGAGTCACCTGATGTGTTTTCTCACAAGGAGAACAGTGTGTAGGAGAGGCAAGCATGAAAGTTAAAGGTAACAGAAAGCTGGGTAGGTGGCAAAGCTGGAGCTAACTGGGGTGAGGGCTCCAGTGGCAGGTGAGAAAGGCCTGGCACGGGGTGAGGAGCAGAGACAAATTTCTGGGTTGCTCTTCTCTGGAATAAGGAGGCTATCTCTATCTCCAGCCACAAAAGTTAAGGGGCTGCAAGAGCTTGAAAGAAAGCAGTAAGTGTCTGGTCCTCATGAGAAGAGAGGAGGGAAAATGTTCCAATAACAAACCCCAGCCTTGGCTGGTCTACAGGGGTCACTAGACAAACAACGAATGGTGGTAGCTGACTGCTGTCTGCAAGAATTAAGACAATACAATAGAGGAAACCAAGTGCCAGGATAGCAGGGCAGCTAGGGCTGCAGTTTGGATCTGCGGTAAGCCAAATGCCTTCTGGCATTTGTAGTTCAAACTCAAGATATTTACTGCCTAGTGTGCTACCACACACAAGACTCTCTGCCCTTCTGGTTATTACATATTTCTGGAAGTTATGGGTTTGGAAAGAGTATATTTAACAGAGCATATACTAAATGAGAGGCTGGTACATGCTGCCTACAGCCAGTGACTCTGACTTTCTTCATTCTGTCTATATGAGCTCTGTCCCAGCCTTTATCTCATCACCTGTCCTACCACTTGTTTCTTTTGCATTCATTCTTGCATCTGACCAATAGTAGCCAATGAGCTAAGAAAGAATAATTTTTATATTTCTAAATATAAATTTCTTCTTGATATTTTGTATGACATTTAAAAATTAATCTTTATGTGTATGGGTATTCTGCTTGCAAGTTGTCTGGCTGCTGCCCTTGGAGGGTATCAGATCCCTGGGAATTAGGGTTATGATATGGACAGTTGTGAGCTGCCACATAAATGCTGGAAATTGAACCCAGGTCCTCTAAAAGAGCAGCCAGGGCTTTTAAGCACCAGGCCATCTTTCAAGCCCATAAATATTAAAACAAAAACAAAATAATAAACACCACAAAATATGTGCTGGAGATGATTTCACGGGGCTTGACAAAACTGACTTGCTACTCTATAGAATTTTTTATGGTTTACTACTCTTGCGGTAAACTGGAAGTGCCTATTTATAAAAAATATTTGTAAAGTTTTGTTTCTTTCTATCTTTACTATAAATCACGCATACTTGTGTAATGTATAGCCTGTCTTAACATGGATAATGTAAAATGATTAGCACAGTGAAGTTTGTTTAAGTATTTTTGCTTTAATTTTGTGGTACAAATAAGTTCAACTGTCTTAGAAAACTTCAGGTATTCACTATACTATCCCAACTGTAGACACTGCACTGGACTTTAATCTCTAGAAGGGGTCATCTACCCAATACGGTCTCATTATATAGCCTGGCTAGCCACAAATTCAGAGATCCACCTGTCTCTGTCTCCCAAATGCTAACATCAAAGTTGTGTGCCACAAGACCAGCTCATTTGCCTACTTTTAATTTGTTAAAGTAAAACAGATTGTATTGAAAAGCTTTATTTTAAAACTGTTCCTATGAGCCGGGAGGTGGTGGCGCACGCCTTTGATCCCAGCACCTGGGTGGCAGAGGCAGGTGGATTTCTGAGTTTGAGGCCAGCCTGGTCTACAGAGTGAGTTCCAGGACAGCCAGGGCTACAGAGAAAAACCTTGTCTCAAAAAACAAAACAAAACAAAACAAAAACAATAAAAAAAAAAAAACTTCCTATGAAATCCAATTCCCATGAAATGATATTAAAATCATGTCCTAGGAGAACACATGAAATCCCGAAGGTTCTAACTAATACAGTCAAGACTCTAGAAGCTTACACTATCTGTAGAAGAGAACAGAGTCTGTTTATCTGAATAACAATAAAAGCAGTTTCTTCCTAGGGGAGAGCTGCACATCACTGACATTATCCTGCATGAACCCAGTACTACAGCTCTATATTCCTCACTACATGCACAGTCTTGTCACGCACATTACAGCAGAAACCGAGGTGAAATGACAGTGCTGCAGCCACTAGACAACTAACTACTTATTTCTATGGGCTCTGATGATCCCCTACTATGCCACCCCGTATAACACCCAATCTCAAATCAAGGTGTACTCTAAGGGCAGCAGAAGGAAAATGAAGCAGTGACCTGCCATTTTATTTGCTCCAACATGGCATGAGGTCAACCACCACAAGGTGAAGAAAAATGTCACAATGAGGGGAGAGAGCAGCACCTGAGGTATCATGATCAAGAAGGGGGCAAAAAATGTACTGAGGTGCTAGGATAAAGAGCTCCCCTGCAGGTGTGATCACACCTAATGGGGAGGAAGAAGAGCAGGCCTACTGAACCAGCCAGACAGTGACCTGGAGGCCCCAAGAAAGGGCAGCACTGGCAGCCACTCAGCAGTTACCCAGCAGGCCTCTAGGGCACTGTGAGGAACAAGAGTGAGGCAACTCAGGGAATATCTACTCTGCAAAGGGAACAATCAACACACAAAGGAAAGCAGCTGGTGAGGCCCTGAGCTAGGCTCTACTGTCATGCGTGTAGACATGGACATCCTGTGCAGTCTTCAAACTGTGGTACATGTTATTGATCCTACTTAACAGAGGAGAAACAAAGGCACTGTTTAGCCCAAGTTGGGGCCATAGCTGAAATCCTCACTTAAACCTCTCCATCTTTCATCTGGGTGCTGTACACTATTCAGCGTGGTTGTCCAGAAACAGGAGAGATACTCTGCACTGCTCCACGACATACCCATGGTTATAAACTGGGTATATGGTACTTTCTCCCTAGCCTGCCTGAGAAGCAATGCTCTAAACCCCCAGAGTCCAGTGCTCTCACAACAGAGCAACTTAGGATCACATCAATGTGCAGAGGACAGGAGATGGCTAAGTGCCCCAGCTGTACTATTTCCTTCAGGTCAGTGAGAAAGGAAGGGTCTCTTGAGGTCCCTGTGTTACACCAGTCTGCAGTGTACCCACAACTCAGTTATGTGAACACTGGCTCTCTAACTCCCGTATCAATCTGTTTACTTACACCTGCTCCAAATAAAGTTCACAGTTGTCCTCTCACAAATATGAGCCTTGCACTAGACTGACTCCCTGTGGTCTGGATCTTGTACTCACAGCACCCAGAGATAGCCCTGTCCCTGCACCAACTTAACCCACTCTTAACCAAAACCTTCTGTTATACAGCTTTGACTAGATCAGCCTTTCTGGAGGTCTTTCCCGAAAGCCAGGCCAGGGGCATTCCCCGACTATAGTCTGAATACCACAAAACCCAGGTCTGTCCAGCTTGTTGCTACAGCTATCCCCTAGTGCAGGACTGAACTCAACACATGCCAGGTCCTCAGTATCTGTTAGACAGCAGCAGGAAGGCTCTCTATATAGACTTTAATCTGGAAGACAATCTCAACAATCATACTAAAACTGAAATCTAGTTACCTAGCCCAAGTGATCCAATCTTCTCACCAACCAATTTCAGATCCTTTAGGACCGTGCTTCCCCTTTTACCTGTGGACAGGAAAAATACTTGCATGAAAGGAACTCAGAACAATATTCTCTAAGCCCATCACCTTCTCTTTTGGGAGGGACATCTATACCCCTAAGAATACAAAAAAACCTAGAAAAGAAATCATAAATTATAATCAACGAAGGATAGAATCATGTACTATCATTCCCTAGGTATTTATTATTGGTAAAAGTTAAAAGATTCATACATGGTGAGAAATCAGATTTTACTATTCTTTATTAGAACACAATTATCAAAATAAAAACGTACACAAAACCTAATACTGTGAAGTCCAAGTGATCTACTTAAGTTAACCTGCTGATTAAATACTGAACAGACTGTGATGGGGTGAAGTCGACAAATGCTTCTTAAAGACTTGTAGTGTTGTCCCAGGGATAGGGATGGGATGATAGGATGGTACAGTGCAGGAGGCTGGCTACTATCCTACATGGGGCTAACAACCTCTCCTCTGGATCTCACCCTCACAGCACCCAGAGTACAGCCCACTTCAGATGCAAGCTCCTGATGGCAGAGTGAGTCCTACAATCATCACTCTATGCCAGAACTTCTTTAAAAAATTAAGTTATTTTAAAGGTCCATGACAAACTCTTGGAATGGGACAGCATCTAACACTCATCCTAAGTTGCCAATGTTACAAGTCAAAACTTCACTGGAGATACCTAACCTACTAAATATCATAGTCTCTGTAGAGCATCATTTGCCTTCCCCAGTGATCATGTAGCTATGTTGATAAAACACAGAAGGGCATGCATACTGCAGCCAGAGAAAAATCAAGATGAAATTTTGGAGTATTGAATATGTGAATCATATCTGTAAAATTTTTTAAAGTTTAAGTCAAGCCGTAAGCTGCAATACACAGACACACACATACACACAAACACATACCTATTAATAGTCTAAACAACTTAAAAGAGCAGTTTGCTAAAAATTATTTCATACTTGATCTTAGCCAAAAGGTCGATCGAGAAACTAAAAAATATTTTAATAGCATAGCAAAGGATAATACAAAATGGTGAATACTGACTACATTAAGAAATGAAAATAACAAAATATTGTCCAATTGATTAAAATTAGGATTTTGTAATAAAAAAAAAACACATAGTAATTGTACAACATGTGATTGGCTAGTTTTTTGTTTTCTGTCAACCTGATATAGCTAGTCATGTAGGGAGACTACATAATCAACTAAGGAACTGCTTCCATCAGACTAACCTATAAAGTAAGTCTGGGGGGCATTTTCTTGATTAATGATGTAGCAGGGTCCAGGTTCACTGAGCAGTGAGCGCTGCCCTTGGGCAGGTGGGCCTAACTAGGTTCTATCAAAAAGGAAGCTGAGTAAGCCACGGGGAACAAAGTAGTAAGCAGTGTTCCTCCATAGCTTCAGTTCCTGCCCTCATTTCTCTTCATGAGGAATTACAATTGTCAGCTGAAATAATGCCTTCTTCCTGAGCTCTTCTTGGTCATGGTGTTTTATCACAGCACAGCAATGCACACCACAGTTATCTGGAGGAAAACAAAACCTAGAGTATTCAAGTACTTACTCTCAGGATCTGTTAGTGAAGGGGCTCCTGCCAGGGAGCTGAGACCGCTCCTCAAGTGGGGTTTGTCAGATAGTGAGGCCAGACCTCCCACTTGCTTCCTAGGTTCACTTCTCCTAACAGGAAGCAATTGACAGATAAATGACAATTTCAGACCTTGTCACTATAGTCTTTTATTCTGTAAACATAAAAAAGCGATGTAAAGAAGTTTTATATGCAAAGAAGTTTTATATGCGTACAATGGCTGGAAATAAAGAATTTACAGGCTGAAAATCATAAAGCAAACCTGCAGAGCAAAGCAGACTGCAGAGCAAGCTGTGGTTACTGATCCATGATCCATGCGCTAAGTTTGTCAGTGAAGCTTCAGCCCCCAGAATTTACAGCTGTCTGCTATCTCTCTAAAGTGTGCACTTCAGAAGTCCTGCTCCACTTCCCAGAAACAAGACAGTATGCTGTCAACAAACAAGCTCTACCTCTCAAATGCACGCAGGAAGGGCAGAGCCTCTCACCTCGAGGGGAGGGTGTTAGTCCACGCTTTCCCCTCCACTCCCTCCTAACTCCCCAGGCACTGCCATCCAGGCCCACATTGCATACCTTCTTCATTGTGCTAGCAACTCCTCTCTGGAGTACAGCAACAAATAGCACTCCAGGAATCCTTTGCTTCCTTATACTAAACCCTGGGTATCATTTTCTTACAGTAACGTGCACACCCAAACACGCACCCATGCATGCACGCACCTAGCCCCACATTGTGCCTAAGTCCCCACACCTCTATCCTCTGTGCCCTTTTATAACTCACTAGGACTTGCCATTTTAATCCTTCCCCAACATTCCTTCCTGGTCAACTGTAACCCTTTTATCTGCCCTATTTCCAGTCCAAAAAACTGTCAGCCAAAATCACCTCTAACCTCCAGACAGCTAACCCCAGCTGGTGACTTTCAGATGTCACTGCAGCTGTTACCTCCTGCCCTTCCTGCCATGGTTCCTCTGTCTCCTTTATGCTGCCTGCTCACCTCACTGACCTCAAGCGTACTCAGCCCACTCTTGAGATCTCCCTATCTATTGGCTTCAGTATTCCCTATAGACTGATGACTCCCTCACTCTCACAAGTGTATGTCCTGCCCACCAACATCTAGATCCTAACACGCCACACTTGGGACTCTCAGGCCACCCGTCTGTGCCATCTGACCCAGCTTTTCCCATTTTCCCCCACCTGTTTATGGGTTTTAACCTTCCGAATATTCAAGTGTAGACCCTCAAGAACCACCTTGATTACCACCTGGTTCTCTTGTACTCATCTGCAAAACCTTAAAATGTCCCTAAACCACCTACTTTCCATCATTCCATCATTTTGCTCCTGAAGAGTCCTGACAGTCTGCTATCTGGAAACCCTTCATGGACTTGGTTCAGCAGCAAGAATCTGGGTGGGCTGGGTCAACACTTCAGTGCTTCCAATCTTAGCCAGAAGAAGTTACACTCATGTAATTCACCTCCATCTCCACATCCAACTCATACAACCCTCTCCTCTGTGACCACACTGTCCTTCCTGATGTCCTGAGGGGCTGATCAGACCCAGCATATTTGCCAGTTCCTTTCTTGGGAGTGGTGCAAACTTGATTCCACATAGCTTGCTCACTCCCTGAGCTGTTGGCTCAGATGTACTCCAAGAGGCCCCAACTCCAGCCTTCTCTGGTCAGCTACTGAAACTGACAAGGCCTCTGCACCACAGTTCTGCCCACTATGCAGCATCTCCACTGAAGATGAGTCTTACTGACTACCTGACTGCCTCTGAGGGTGAACTCCAAGGCAGGAGTCAGAACGTACTGCTGCACCCTGAAACAAACTGAAACCCAAAACAGCTCCTGTCACATGGTAGAATCCTGATGCAGGCTCACCTGGTGAAAATGGCTCATACCCGGTATCTTCAGTATTTCTTGAATTATTTTATGACATACTAGGCTTTACTAGCACAACATCAGATTTATGGGTTCAGTAATTATAAAGTTATTAGCAGATTATTAGTTTTAAAGTGAAAGTATTTAGAAATTTTGTGTTGAAGTCATGAGTCAGATGATCTGAAGAAGAGTCTACTCACCAACCATAGGTTTTTTCTGGTTTAGGAATGGGATCATCAAAGAAAGAATCTCCTTCCACATCATCTTCATCTGGGCAAAGAGCACTTTTGTCTTTGGCATCTGCAGTGCTGCTGCTTAAGAAAGATGCAATTCTTGTTTCATGGGCCAGTGAGTGCAGGCTGCTTTTACTCTTGGACTCTGACAAGGAGACACTTGGCTCACTCTGACTGATCTCACTGCTAGGCTTCTGAAAAGAGGGAGAGAGAACTCTTCTTGGTGATAAAGCTTCTAAGATAGTTTTAACAACAGTCAACTTAGGTGTGTGTGTGTGTGTTGTATGTATACAGGTGTGTGTGTGTGTCTGGCCTTTAACAACAGAAACTGCAGTGCAACCCTATGTTTTTCCACTTCATCCTGAGGCTTTCTGACATGGCATATTTCAAATGACAAATGTTAAAGAAATATGGTTACACTATTTCTTCCCTTCCTTTCTAAATGAAAAGGTCTTTACTATGCCTATTTCACTTAGCAACTCTCAATCATAACAGCTTTCCCTTTTCATCCTGTATGTGTGTAACCGCTGCATAAAATATCTTAACACACTTTCAGCTTGCAACAAAGAGAGAACATGAAAGGTAAATAGACTATGTCATAAAATAAACCAGGTTGCACTATTCATCAGAAAAGAGAGGAGTATTCTACCCAACACCAAATAAAAGTCTTTGAATGCTCACACTTACAGCAAGTAGACACAGGCTATAGCAATTACCTTAATTCAGGCTTGCTGGGCTATCTACTGACCTGCACCCCACGAAATGTACATAAGCAGGCACATAAATTCTTTTGTAATTTAATCCAAAGTTAAGAGTTCCTATGGAGGAGCACAATCAGGTCAGCATGAACTATTACAGTGTTTGGTTTATTCTGAGAACCACGGCATAATTTTAGTCTACACCTGGCTATACCTCTTTTAGTCTCAAAATAGTTCAATCTATAATAGTAATAAGAACAAATAATGCCAGTAGTAATAGCAGTGGCTAACAATCATGGAGAATTCCAAATGCTGTTAAGTGCTGTGCCTCAATTAACCTTTAGGCTATACATGTAGGATGTGTTGTCTGTATGGATTCTAAAAAAGAACACAAAGGCATTTATTTATGTAACTTGTTAAGACCCCGGGGAGGTTACATGGTTAAATGGACAACAGATTAGCTCCCCCATTTCCTCCCTTTCTAAGACAAGGTCTCATATGACACAGGTGGCCTTGAACTCCATCTCCTTGCCTCGTAAGTCCCAAGGGCTGGGATTACAGGAGTTTGCCATTACATCCAGATGAGGTTAATTCTTAATACTCAAATTATATCATTAGGTTTAGTTATATAAAACTGCATTTAATGTGGACTGAAAAAGACAATTTCCAAAGGTCTGGCCTTATATGCTATAGCGTATAATACTGTAATAGAGCCCTATTGTGCTTGAAATAAGGAACCTGGAAAACATCTGTCCTGGCTTATTAACTCTATGATTCTATGTAGTGTTTTTAAGACATGAATTTCCTCCAGAATTAAATTTAGGTCAGTATGTATACGTTAAGTCACAAACAGGTTGGGTCAGAGCTGATCAGCAGCAAGGCAAGGAGCCAAGAGATGGATTAAATTACCACACAGGGCACAGGCACTGCACTACGCAGCCGCTGCTCTGTCTGCCCACATGCAGATAGCATGTCTTAGGATGCACACTTACATTTTTAGACTCGAGGCCTTGGGAGGTTTGCCAGAAGCAAGACATACATTAGTTTTAGGGACTTAGATGGAGCTGTATAGTCTGTGGGCTATTAATAGTGATAAACTAATGATCACAAAAGATGTCTGGAAAAATAAATTATCCAAGTTATCCTTTTAAACTATATAGGAAACTTGTAAGAAGGTACTTTAAAAATTCCCTCCCAAGTTTTTTTTCAAGTTTTCCTGGTATTGTGAAAAACAGAATGTTTACATATATCTAAATTAAATTCGTATCAGCTTCAATTTTTGATTTGAAAATATTTTAATAATTGGCTTTTTCAAAGGCACTACAACTAAATGCCCTCAAGTCTTAGGATACTTAAACACATTCACAGAGGCTTTGATGGTGACTCTCTTCTTCAAATTGTTGCTGAGAAAGTTACCAGGGAGGAGGCAGAGTGAGACAGACACAAAGCAACATCCTAAGTCAGTGACTCCAGGACACTCTCCTCCTCCTGGAGTTTACAGCATCAGCTCAAGCCCACACGGACTACAGAACACTGAAGAGCACTCTGCTCCATGCTTGTCATGGACATCACCTATCTGGTTTCAATGGCATTCGTACTAATGATGCAAGGTCCAGTTGTAGGAAGCCAAGTATCATAGAGGACATTATGGTATGACAGATACATTTTCAAAATAACAGAATTATTTATTTTATTTGACTTTTGCGGTTCTATTAATGAAGGTGAAAACAAAGTTTCCTAACCCACTAGGGAGCTAGTCAGCAACCAGCCACAACCAGAGTGGTCCATCACCCAGGCTTGCCTCACACTACAGAAGCCAAGACAGGCACCTTTCTTTTTGCTCTGTCTTCAGAGTAGGAAACAACAGGTCCTATTCTCAAGCTCCAAATTCTATTCTGGTACAGAAGCTGAAGAAAGTCATAGCTGTTTATAATACAACACTTAGCCTTTGTCATTTAACACAAATGAAAGGACTAATTGAACAGTACTGAATCAACCATTCCCTTTGAGGGACCTCAAGATGAACAAACTGTATGGTAAATTATGATAAATAAATTTTTTAAAGTTTTAGTATAGGTTTAACTTTGCAATAAAACACAATCAAAAATTCTATCATTTAAAAAAATAGAAAATGAGATCAGAGAAAGGTTTCACAATGAAAAAAACTCCTTGTCTAGTAGCCAAAAACCAAATTATTGCTATAATATCTTTAGGAACCTAAAAAAGGGCTTAGATGTGGCTCAATGATGATAGGACTTGAGGACAAAGGCCTCAATTCTCAGCACTGAAGGAAACAAAGGAAAATATAATTTGTGTTTCCAAAGTAAAAACTTAATGTGCAGTGTTCATAAATAGACAAAATACCTCAGTTTTACAAGCATATTCCTACTCTATTTCTTTTCCTCACACAGGGCTCTATGACCTCTGCCTCCTCCTCTGTTCTGCCAAAGGCAGCTTTTGATCCATGACTTATGAAGTTTACTTGTACTAATTCTAATATTTACTAGCAAAGTATTGAAAGACTATTATTACAACTGAGTATTATACTTACAGAGTTTTATTTGTTCACCTTAATACTGCAGAATTCTAGAAGCCATGACAAATTTTTAAACCTCTCAGTGTTTCTAGAGAAACTCACTTCCTATCAGCAGTCAGTTATCTAAGGCATTCCACACTCTGCTGAAACATGGCCTTCAGGAGCAATGGCCCCTGCACAGGTGCCTCAACCTTGTCCTCTTAGCCCTCTTACCCTTTGCAGCTCAGACTCATCTGAGGACAATGCCAAGATGTCAAGTCCAAAAGCTCAAGAGATAGGGACCCCAGAGCTAGGTAAGGGTGTTTCTCATTACCTACCTCCCACTCACCCAGCCTCATGGTAAGGAATGAATGAGAAAAAGCTAACACTCAATATAAAAAGCCCTGAGGCGACAGCCACAAACAAACAAGCCCAGCCTGAGAGACATACAACATGATTGTGACCAATCTCCAAAATCAACATCAAGTTGAATTTACCTGAAAAGGAGTAATGACCTATATCATGTTACTAAGAATTAAAAGCAAACATGCCTCTTTATACATTAGTGTGGAATGGATAAAGGATGCCTTCTCAGACAACATTTAATGGCATGATACAAAGAACTTCATTTTAGAGCTGCAGAAGTGCTTTGGCACCTGAGGCCCTCAAGTTCCACCCAACCCTGCAGGGCTGTAACAAAGTAAAGTAGGAAGAGAGGAAGAATGCACTGAAGCTAACTATTAAAACTAGTACCATCCTGCTTTGTTTTTCTAATTAAATGGTAAAGACCCTAAGGGGCAGAGCTTCTGCAAAGTCGGCTACAATGTGATGTTTTTGATGTTGAGTTCTTGAGACAGGGTCTCACGATATAGTCCAAGCTGGCCTAGAACTCAGTACATAAGCCCAGCATGGTTTTGAAGCAGCAATCCTCCTGCCTCTAATTTTCCAGTGTTGGTATATAGGCACACACCACTATACCTAGGTATTCTAGTTCTTTATATTTATTATGTTTTAAGAAACATTCTTTGCTAAATCTTTGAGAATTTCCTGAATGGTATTTTGAACATATTTTCTCCCCTTCCCCAAACTCTTCCTTTCACCTCCTCACCACCCCTTGCCCCCAACTGACTCCTCCCAGCCCCCAACTGCCTGCATGGAGCCCAGCTTCTATTGTCTAGTCTGGAGAGTGGAGTTTTCTCTATTGATTTCTCAGACAACTGAGACATTATTTGGAGAAACAAAATGGTAATAAAAGAAATAACCATCAGCACTACCTTGAAAACCTGACCAGACAGTTCTAATCTCACCCTTCACAGCCAGGAGATGCCTCCGCAGGCAAAGCACCTGCCCCTAAGCCTGGCACTCTGAGCTCCAGCCCCAGGCCCATATGATGGAAGAGAGCCCACTCAAGTCTTCTCTGTCCTCCACATGTGTACTATGGTACATGTTCAACTACACAAACAGAAATCATTAATCATTAAAGTAAACTCATAAAGAATTACTTCCCATTTAACTTTAACTCTGTGTTCTGAATCTATTCATTCTACTGTTTAACAACAAAACAAAGAACCCTTACTAAAATTGTTTTAAAAAGCCTTACACATCACATGCACACACGTATTAAACAACTGCTTTTGGGTTTCTTGAGACAATCTCAGTACTGTAACCCTGGCCAGCCTCAGACTTGTAGCAATCATCTGCTTCTGTCTCCAGAGTGCTGGGGTTACAGGTGTACAAGGCTACACTGAGATAGCTTATGAATAATTCAAAAGTGTACTCACACAATTAGCATGAGCTTGGGCGTCTCAACAGTTGTCCACAAACCTGTCTGAGTACCAGAGCTCAATGGGAAGCAATACCCTGGGTTTCCTTGTTTTCGCTCAAGACCCCTGAATTCTACACACAGCATACACAATTTGTGTCTGTTCATCACATGGATGAGGCTCTGGCAACTGGAGATGGCATTTCCACTTGGAAATGGCACTCGACTGCCAAAGCAGTGGCTCCCACTGGCATTCTGCTGGGCATAACCTCAACCACTACATGCTACTAGGTATCCTGATTATGTCGTTAAGAATGTTCTGGAAACTGAAAAGTTACTGCATGCAGAAGGCAAAGCAAAAAGGGACAGGAGGAAAGAGCAAAGGGCTTAGCTACCTAAAGCTAGAAAGAGGCAACACAGATCCACACTGGCTATAAAAGCAGTTCAGAAACAAGGCCAGAGAAGGAAAGGGAAAAAGGAATTCCAAGTTACTGAGGAGATAGTCTTGACTCAAGAAGCACAATATAAAATACAAGGAGCTAGGCTTACAGTCTCCACTATGAAACATGAGCCCAAAAGGTGGCCCACCACAGCTCTGTCACATTACAGTGAAAACCATGTCTCTTAGTATACATTGGTTTTATGTACTAATTTGTTCAAAACATTTAAAATTAAAGACTTAAAACACTAGTAAATTTATAAAAACTCAATTCTATGAAATATGCATCTAACTTAAAAATTCTAAACAATGCAATGAATCTCAAACTACAGGTTAATATCCTTACATAATCTCAAGGCTGTCTGAGTTAGACTCTCTCCAGTTAGACTGTAAGTTCAAACAAAGCCTTGAAATCAAACTTTCATTGCACAGATGTTCCAATAGTACTTACTGGACAATGGAACATCTTTTCATTGAATAATGTATAAACAGTGAATGCCAAGAGAATTTGCCTTTAAAATCACTATAGCTAAAGCCAGTTAATAGGCAAATATAAGTTTGTTTGTTTTTTTTTAAAAAAAAGCCCTTATTTCAGATGTTTTTAACTTAGGAAAATGTCTATGCATCAGACTACACAGAACTGAGGAATCCTGGAGAACTGAAAATTAAATCACTGTGACTAATTCTAGTTACTGTTATGGTTTTTTACTGAAGACTGACAAGTATTTTTGTTCTATGCCAATATGCTTTCCCATACTCTTCTGCGCCTTGTCTTCTCATTGAGGACTGAAGACTGAGCTCAGAGCGTGCCAGTCTAGTGCTCTACCACTTGACTACACCCTCAGCCTACTTATTTACTCTGTAGTTTTAGACGGAAGCTCACTAAATCGCCCAGCTGGGCCTTCACCTTGCAGTCCTCCTTTACCCTCTCCATTAGCTTAGATGACAGGCCTGGGCCTTAGTTCTGGCTCTCATGGTCTGATAATAGATGGCAGTCAGGTTTAAGAAGAAAGCTTAGAACCCAGGCCAGCAGGAGGCCCCCATGTCTGAGGGCCTGTCTCAGCACAGGCTGCTTTGCTCTTCTGCCCTCATGCATGTTACCTTGTCACCAGACTTCTGACCGCTTGTCTTCTTCTTACCTTGTCCTTTATACCTTGGTATCTGAGCATGAGAATAAAATGACATTTTACCATAAAATGTAAATCTTTAAAAATAAACTAACTCATTACCAAACTAATAAAGATTCCTATTAGACAATATCTATAATTGGACAATTTAATTAACATATTCCTCTCCACAGCTTCCTTTCATAACTTCCTGGAGTGTCCACCATGGTAACCAGTTTCCAGCAGGTTTCTGGTCAGCAACAGGCACTGGCTATTGCCCCACAGCTTCTGAGGGAGGGCCTGGCTTCTTTCACACTACCCTTCGTACCATTCTACACAGGCCTGGAGAGAATCCTAAGCAGCTTGCTGTGGGCTTGTCACACTTTACTTGCCCTTCCCCAGGAGCACACAAAGCTGGTTCCTAACAGCTGGGCTGTGCAACCCTTGGCTACAACTTTCAAGTGTCCCTCACACTTACACTTTCACTCTGTGGGCTCACAAAGCTGATGAGCAATCATGGAGAGGCAAAAAGAAGTGGAGAGCTAGAATCTCAAATTCTTCAGGTATGTAATGGTATGTACTGCAAGTGACAAAGCAAGGATATATTTTAAACAGGCCCCAGTCCCAGCCAGCTATCAAGATCTTGGGTGTTTCTTAAAAGGCAACACTCTAACCCCAGCTCACAACATAGGAAACTACACTGGGAGAAGAAATGAAAAGTGGCAGAATTGTGGCATCCCCCCCACTCCCCAGGAGAGACACAGGCCTGTAAACTAGCCTATGAGAATGTTCTTCTGTAAGAACTTACAGCAACATTTCCTAAAACACTCAGTATCATCATAACTCTTAGATATTAAAAAATACAGAGAATAAAACATGCAATAACAAATCTTATTGTGCTTTTTTCCTTGAAGATATACTTTACATGGGATGTCAGTAGCCCTTATAAAAAATAATTTACTAAAAAGTAATTTCCAAGCAGGTCAATGCTTTAAGCATTGACACTGTCAACATTTAAAGTATTTCATAAAATTTACTCATGACCTAGTCTGTCAATCAGGGTTACAGCTTTCCATAATCATCAAAAAAGAAACATCTTTAAATACTCCTTATCTGAAAAGGCCTAGACATCTCAGAGGCCACACAACAGAATAACCCTGCTGGCTACAAATACGATGTTTTTTTGGCTTTCAAATTTTAAATAGGGAACAAATTGTCAAAGAACAAGCCAAAGTAATACCAGTGTGCTGTACCAAGACACTTAGCAATGATGTACTTGGCATTATACTCACAAGCTTCAAAGGCCACCTGATTTAAGACGCCAGTTTTATCTATACAATCATGTCCCACCCTAAAACCTACATGAAGCCTTGTGTTGGGATGGACTGCACACCATCTTTCTATTCTGATGGGAAAGACACAGAGTTCAACACTGAGCTTCAAAGAACTGTGCGGCTATGCCTACCCACCCTTCTAAAAACCCTGATACTGTTGAAATCCCAATCCCTACAGTAAGAAGAGTATTAAGTAGGGCCATTGGGGAATGATTAATCAAGAGTGTGGAGCACTTGTGCATGGGATTAAAGATTTCATTGAGCTCCACTTCCCCTACATAAGGATATATAAAAGGAACTAGGCCTACACCAGACACCATATCTGCCAGTGCCTCAATCTGTGAGAAATCAATGTCTGTTGTTCATTACTGATGTACTTTCTACCACTTTATGACAGCAATCTGGATGGACTAAGATATGACCCAAACCCATTATTTCACAGGACCAACTAAAACCAGTCAGGATGTACTCTATCAGCCTTGGGAGACCATCACTTCAAATCCTCTATTACTAAATACATCTTTGGGCTGGAGATATGGCTCAGTGGTTAAGAGCACTGACTATTCTTCCAGAGGTCCTGAGTTCAATTCCCAACAACCATATGGTGGCTCAAAACTATCTGTAATGGGATCCGATGCCCTCTTCTGGTGTGTCTGAAGACAGCTACAGTATATTCACATATATAAAATAAAATGAATAGTTCTTAAAATAAAAAAAAGTTTAAATAAAAACAAAAAATACATCCTTGATCTTAAATTCAAGTGTTCAAAATTTTTTCCTCCTTCATGAAGTATTCCTGAAATCAGGTCTTATCTTTAATAGCGCGCGCGCGCGCGCGCGCACACACACACACACACACACACACACACACACACACACACACACACACACGTACAAAACTAACCACAGTTCACTTTTCATCAAAATAGTTCATAAATATTTAAATATTACCACAATTCCAAATCTGGTCATCTATCTAAAAAGTCTACAAAACTCAACTACAACATTTTATATTCTGGAACTTCATGCTCACCAGCTAGGAGCTTATGAAAAGCTTCTTAGTAGTGCAGTACAAAAACATTTCCAATTATCAGTGTCTTCAGAGATACAAAATTCAAATTTCACCAATAAACAAAAGAAGCAACTTTTGAACACTTACGTAATCAAAAGGGGGAAAGTACCTTCAAGACACTTTAAGAAAACTTGTGACAAAAGAAGTTTGCATGTAACAGGTAAGAGGAGGGAGCCGAGCACCTGGTGTCTGCCCAGTGCCCACATCTCTGTCCAGCCATACACTCACCTTACTTGGGGTGGAGTTTGCACTTGTTTTTCCTTCAGGTGACTTTGATGGAGGATGTCCATCAGACAGATCCAGTGCACCCTAAAAAAATCAAAATTTAAACTGAAACACACTGAAACTAAAACATGACTATGCCAATAATACTTCAATAGAAATTTAGCATTTAAGAACATCATATTGGCATTTCTTCATAAATCCCTTTTCTAGCTTTCCTCTAATTTGAATACACACACTTAACTGTCAGATTTGAATTACCTGCACAGTATTTCCCTTAGCCACCTTGAACTGGGCACCCAATCTACACTGTGGGTGCTCAGTCTACCTTTCCACCATAGCTTTCTGATTTGCTTGGATGGTAAAGTCTATGGAAACATTAGGAATTACAAAAACTCAAAAATCTGAACTGCTACTGCTCCTAAGATTCCAGAAGCAGGGTCCTAGCTACACACAATCTACACTTTCCATCCCACACTGGAGTCGCTCCAATTTTTAAATAGACAATGAATGTAGAGCAAACTCTTAAACCATTCAGCAAGAGTAAAGAGACTGAAGCCATTGGCAGGAATGGATGCTTCTAGAAGAGACGAAGATGTAATTGCCAAGGATGCCAAAAGGGAGGGAACTCAATCACTAGGAAACTCAGAAAGCGTGCAGTGTCTTTAATCATCCACAGCTGGGACTAAAGCCAGCAACCTAATTCTTAAATTAAGTTAGCTTTTAAAATGCAGTTGTAGGGGCTGTCTAGATGGCTCAGTAGGAAAAGACACTTCTTGTCAAGCCTGACAATTTGCTCCCTGAGACCCATAATGGTGGAAGTTGAGAACCAATGTCCACAAGTTGTCTCCTGAACACATACAGACAGACACTAATAACTAAAATACAAACTCTGAAATGCAGTTTTGGTGAAAGGCAACAAAACTGAGTTTGATGTGTTGATCTTCATATAGCAAGCTTTCTTAGCCATAATTTAAGTTTAGGATCAAAAAAAAACTATCAGTTTTTTATTTATTTTATTTATTTTTATTTATTTTCCAAGACAGGGTTTCTCTGTGTAGCCCTGGCTATCCTGGAACTCACTCTGTAGACCAGGCTGGCCTCAAACTCAGAAATCTCCCTGCCTCTGCCTCTCAAGTGCTGAGATTAAAGACGTGTGCCACCTCTGCCTGGCCTCAGTTTTCTATTTGTTATGAAAGGTTTCAAGGTAACAAAGTAAAACAGCAGTGAATTAAGGAAATGAAAACAAGATCCTAGACCCTGCTGAGCACCTCATTTGTATTGTTTGTACAAATGCCCCCCAATAACTCCTACCCAAACCCACTAATGAATTTTACAAAGAAAAAAAAATAGCAAACAGTGGAGATGAACTCCCAATTTCAGTGTTGCAATTTGAAGAGCAAAGCATTTCCTTTTGAAGATACAAGTATCTGTCTGGTCTGCTGAAAGAACTTTAGTTTGTACTGTCATGGTGGACTGAGTTCAGCAGTAAATAGTTGCTTCACACTATTCTCTATAATCTTAGGTGATCATTTAAACATTAAACTCCCTATATAAGTCTATCTTCTTGATTAGATGAGCTCTTTCAAGACACAGGACTTTCTTAAATCCTGCTCTTTTATTACCCAGAGAATCCCATTTACTATGTCTTAAAGGCAATTAGTATTCAGACAAGCTTTCATGATTTTTAGATTCTGACTGATCTCTAAATGGAATCAACAAGCAGTTTATGACACTCCTGCCTATCTCAGTTAAATGTTTCTCTGACTGAAAGCACATCCAGCCAGACAGTGGAGCAACCTCTAAGGAGTTGAGTATGTAAAACAGTATGTCTAGCTAATGTGTGCAACTAGAAGTCAGATCATCAATCCTATGTGCAAGATTCCATAAAAGAAAGATGACAGGCAAGAAAAATAACTGCTAATAAGAAAGTATACATTTGTGCAAGGCTTGATAGCACAGCGCACACTTGTAATCTGAGCACTAAAGTGGCACAGGAAGATCATGAGTTCAAGGCCTACTGAGACTACATAACAAAACTATATAGAAAAGAACCTAACAAAAGAAAAAAAAAGTTGGAGTTTAAAAACATTTTAAAAATAAGTAATGTCACTGGGTGGTGGTGGCGCACGCCTTTAATCCCAGCGCTTGGGAAGCAGAGGCAGGTGGATTTCTGAGTTCAAGGCCAGCCTGGTCTACAGAGTGAGTTCCAGGACAGCCAGGGCTATACAGAGAAACCCTGTCTCGAAAAAAAACAAAAAAAAACAAAAACAAAACAAAACAAAAAAGGTAATGTCAACAGCTCAGTTTAAAAAAAAATTCATTAGATGAGCTAGAGAGACAGCTTAGTGGTTAAGAGTACTGGCTGCTTATGCAGAAGACCTAGGTTCAAACCCCAGCACCTCCATGGCTGTTTACAACTGTAACTCTAGTTCCAGGGAGCTGATACTCTCTTTTGGTCTCTGTGGCCACTGTACACAACAGTGCATATACATATGACAAAAAGTTTTTTTTAAAACTTTTATGTCTAAAACTTATGTGCAATGCAGCCTTTCACATGGAACTAGTAACAAGAACATCCATCAGTGGACGCTCTCTATGCTAAGTGCTGGTCTTACTCTCATTGTCATTTTAGAACTGAGGCGATGGAGAGGTAAAACGCACATGGTTAAGGCAGCAGCTGGTCCCTGAGGAGTTACCATTTACTCCAGCCTGGTTCCTCAACTCTGAGGACCAACAGCCAAAGAGATACATGAGCACAGCTGCATATTTTAATTTTCATTAAACTATTTATAGACCATCACAGTCCATTTCATTTTGTTTTAAGGAGTAGCTTCTAGTGCTGGGTGATGGTAGTGCACGCCTTCAGTTCCAGCACTCAGGAGGCTGAGGCAGGCAGATCTCTGAGTTTGAGGCCAACCTAGTCTACAGAGCAAGTTCCAGGACAGCCAAGGCTACACAGAGAAACCCTGTCCTGAACAAAAAAACAAAACAAAACAGAAAGAGTGAGCTGAACAAAACAACAACACATTCTTTCCATGCAAGTCTCAAGTCATTAAGCATGTACTTATCTCCATGACTTAAGTAGACAATTACCAAAACAAAATATAGAAAACAGTAGCACTGATACTTACTTCCACACTGGTAGGTCCTTTTTCTTTCTGTTGACAGCGTCTAATCACTTCTAATAATAAGGGTCCACCCACAGTACCTTCTGCTTCAATGATGCCTAAATCCCGGGCTAAGTTCTCTCGACCTTCAAGACCCTGAATCTAGAAGAGAAGTAAGATTTAGGTGCAGAAAATACAGCAGGAACAGCCAGGTACCAAAGGGTATTTTGGAAACTTAAAGACATCTTTAAATTTAAAGAGCCTGTGTATGAAGTGAATGAACTTTGGCAGTTTTGTATAGAACACCTATGTTTTAGGATTTCTACTGTGAGAGCTGCAGTATAGAGTCTAACATCTTAGTAGGATCAACTCTACAGTAACATGCATTTCTCAGCAGTTTCAAGTTACATGAAGCAGCTCAGATGGCTTTTAGAAAGACAATCTAACAAACACACACACAAAAAATAACCTAATGTGAGCTACTGTGAAGTGTCAGACTTCTCTAAACTTTTTGTTTAGAATTCACTCTGTAGAGACGTCACAGGATAGGTGTGAAATCATTTTACTTACTGTGCTAGTTTCAGGATGGAAAACAGCCAAGGTGAAATCAAGATTAAAAAACTGAAGAAATTCTGCGACGAGACTAGCCACTAAACGACCTGTAAAAACCAAGGGGAAAAAAAGACATGGTGAACAGAGCCCAAAGAACTCTCAATTTTCCTTGTGAACTGAAACATTCTATGAGAAAAATGACGTTTCTATGTTTTTTAAATCATATATTTCCTCTGTGACTAATCCACTTAAATATGAAAATCCCCATGTTTCTATTTTTGCATTAGGATCATCAACCTGCAACTTCAAGACCCTGCAGTGTTTGATAAACAAATTTCAGTGTTTCACTTTCTATACTAAGTCTGCTTTAGCCAACAACTTCCCACTATCCAAAACGCTTATTAATATGTCATGGTGGTATGCTCCTGTGTAAAGTCAGCATCAGGCAGGAAGATCCCTGAGGACTAGAGGCTAGCATGAGTCAGAGGAACACTATTCTCCCCACAAATATGGACAAAAGTGTAAAGCTCAGAGGAAGATAAAATAGACACAATAATATCTTACCATCTTTTGTATTTAAAAACTTTTTCAAGCTCTCATTGACCAAAGGAGTTTTGTTCTGTTGAAAATAAAAGAAGTATTTTAAGTGCTATATGTTTACCCTAAAATAACTAAAAAGTGTACATTAAAGTTCTCTTTTTCCCACAGCCCGAGTTTATGGTCAGTAGGTGAGAAAGTGAAAAGTGGAGTGCACATTCTCCAGAGTAAAGTGTCAACAGTCACATTTTAGCAAACATAAAAATACATACATTGCTATGCATAAAATCAGGGTTTTACAATTCGTCTCACAACTATTTACTTGGCATAGGACTTACTTTGTGCTATTTAGTAACTTTGCAAGTTAATGAAACCAATCTGTATATGAAGACATTTACTTCAACCTTTAAAACACCTTTTTACACTGCTGGGGATTGGACTCAAGACCATGCACATGACAGGCAGGCACCCTACACTTGTCTATACCAAAAGCCCTTCAACATGTTATAATTGCACTGCTTTTCAAACAGTTTATTTACAAACATGTGCAGCATTAAATTTACTTTAACTGTTTATATTTCAAGTACATACAATTTGAAATTTATCATCTTAGCTATCTACCATTTGCAATTCCAAATTTGTCAGTAGTTTATGAGATGAGTTTTTGTGGCCATAGCCCAACTTATTCTTTTGATTACAGATCTGAACAAATGTAGTAAAAATATACTTCTTGCAAATTGAACCTGTGGTAACTGTTGACAGTGAGGATAATGTAGATAACACATGATGAGCTTCCTTAATCAGCCTCACATCTTGTGGATGGAAATACAAAATGCGGGCTGGAGAAATGGTTTAGCGGGTAAGAACACTGACTGCTCTTCCGAAGGTCCTGAGTTCAAATCCCAGCAACTACATGGTGGCTCACAACCATCTGTAATGGAATCTGATGCCCTCTTCTGGGGTGTCTTAAGACAGCTACAGTGTACTTACATATAGTAAATAAATAAATCTTTAAAAAAAAAAAAATACAAAACGCATGGGGTACTGTGGAAAACAGTTGGAAGGTTTGTTTGCTTGTTTTTAGGTTTTAGGTTAACATTATCGCCAGCAGGTGAGCCAGTCATCCCACCCTCAAGTATTTTCTAAAGATAAATCCCAGATCCCAGCAAAGATCTGGACATGGCCATTCACAGCAGCATTATCCTCAAGTGAAAAACAGAGACAATCAAAGGTGGTATCAAAGGGTAGATGGCTAGGCAAATTAAGACTATCTGCTCAGTGGCTAATGCAACGCTCTACCATTCCTGAATCAGGACTAAGTGGAAGAATAAGATACACTACAGCTTTATGCTGATTATCAGACATAAGTGCATTTTACACATTCCCATTTGCATGGCTTTGAAAGTAACTGAGATGCTGGGAAGGCTGGGCAAGGAAACCTCAAAGGGTTGTGCCTATATTTTCTTTCTTGGCTGTGTTCCTCATATTCCGTAAATAGTAAAGTTTATCAAATCTGACATTTTAAGGTGTCCATTTACAGAAACAATTACACCTCAAGTTAAAAGAGGGAGAAAAACCACAGAAGAACATGGTGTAGAGAATCTAGGCCGCTGAGTTAACTGAAGTAGTCAAGGAGAACAGAAGGATAGAATCAGGCATGTGCTACAAATGGCCAACCCAGGGCAGATGAAGACCTGAGACATGTGATGAGGGTACCCATGACAGGTGGAGAGTAGCAACTGTCCCTCTGGAAAAGCTGTAACTAAGCCAAGAAGGGCAGGCAGACACTGCCAGGAGATGGTAGAGCAAGGGTAGAGCAGGCCTGGAGAACTCGGGGACATCAGTCTGTTATGCAGTCTAACACACAGATCTGAAGCTTGGAAGGAGAGCTGTGCACTACAGACACATGACAAAGTTACCAGAGGTGTTAAGGTTACCACGGGGAAGCTATGGCATAAGTACTGGGCAAGAAGATGGACAACTGAAGAGTGGTGCGCAGGGACGCGATCTTAAAGAAACCAAGGAGCAGGCAAAAGGAAAACACTTAGAAAAAGGTTCCCAAGGTCAAAACATTTCCAAAAGTGGAAGAGGGGTTACTGTCAGATGGGGCAACAGCCAGGTAAGCTGGGTGACAACTGAAGCATACTCAACTGGAGGAACCTTCTTGACTGGAGCAAGAGAGGGTTCGGGTATAGCAGTGGAGTAAGGGATACCTGGTAATAAAAAAACATCATGAGATATACAGTCTTTCAAACCTTGCCTGTTAAAGCAGGAGAAAAAGATGAGTAAAACTATTTTAAGAGCAATTAAACATTTTTATGCTCAAAAGAGCCAGCAGAAAAGAAATCAAAGACATAGTGATTAACTAAGGAGATGAGAATACATGGCAGACAAAACCAGACAAACAGTATGGGCAAGACAGAGCCAGCCTCTCCTCTTCTAAAGCCTGAGTATAGCTATACAGATATACAGATTGGGAGAGCAGCAATAGGACACAAGTTAGGGCCCGGCAGCTTCTTTTTCCTGTGAGAAAAGGATGAGCCATCTGAGCACAGTGAAGGAACAGGTAAGAAAGCTAAAAGGGACCAGAGGAGAGCACCCCAGACCCTGCTCAGTTAGGACCCACTACTAAGCAACTCACAGATTCACCTGGCTAAGTGACTTTTCTTCAGCAATGCTTGTGCAGAAACAGGAAAAGAAAATAATTTGCTGGATCAAATGATGATTACTGTTTAACTAGAAAGCAAGGTGTGGACAATGGGACCTAGCCTAGCCAAGAACAAAGAGTAAGGATGAGGAGGATAAAGTTAATAGCAGGTAGGTTATACAGGTCCACAGTCGTGGAAGGATGGAGGCAGATCTGTCACACAGGAAGACTTTGATTATCCTGTGATTCTTAGTGACAAGGAGTTACAGGACATTTACTCAGGATGGTTGTTAGGGCCTAGGATAGGCAGAAAAGCCACGTTATTAAACATTCAGGTCTCACTAGATGGGTTTTTTTTGGGGGGGGAGTGGGGGATAAGATCAAAGATGTTTTTAAATGGTCAGATTTTTAACCAACCAATCAGAATTTGGGAAAAGGTTTCACAGTACATCCCTTACTGCCAAGACATTCAAAGTGTACTAGCTTATCAAAAGTTCAGAGTAATACTTCAGGTAACTCTACGAAACGTTTTCATGCGATTCTTGCGCCTGAGCTTTAGCTATGGGCTGCCAAAATTACTGTGCCACTTTAAGGCCACTCTAAACGTGCAAAATGATTTAGAAAACGAGTACTAGTAAAGAAGCACAATCCTTAACCGTTCAGAACCATCCCCGGTTAGTCACTCAACTATTTCAGAACGGCTTTTCATTTATTAGAAACCGGGCGTTAAGAGGTACGGCCTTCACAAGGTCTGGGGTTCTCTTACCTCTACTTTTTCTTGTTCTTCTAGTGCTAAGAACACAGCCGCTCTGAGTTCAGCCTTCAAAGGAAAAACCCACAAGATTAGAAGTCATTTTTGCGACGTGAAAGAACGGGGCCAGACTCGAGGGTGCCGGCCGCGCGTGCAGCGAGCTCGGGAAGGCCACGGGCCTGTGCGCTCCACACCGGGCCCACGAGCTCGGGCCAAGGCCCCACGGCCGCGTGGCCGCCCCCGTGCCGGCGTCCCGCGCCCCGTGAAGCCGCGAGCCCCGGCAGCCGCCCCGCCGCACCTTGATGCGGTTCAGCACGCCGCTGTTCTCCAGCGTCTGCACCAGCAGGTCGCGCAGCTCCGTGTCCTCCTCGGCCACCACCGCGGCGGTAGTCGCCGCCATCTTGCTTCTCCAAGACAACCACCCAAGCCGCGCTAACGGCCAACGGCCGCCGCGGAAGCCTCCCGGCGCGCGAGCGCGCAGTCGCAGCCCCGCCCCTCACGCGGGGGAGAAGATCTACAGGGCGGCGCCTCCAGGCGGCCGGGTCTTGGGGTTTCTGACGCGAGGGGCGGGGCCTCCGCGGGCCGCTTATGGGTGGAGCCGTGAGCACGGGGCGGAGTCAGGCTCTGGTGACGCGTTCTGTGGCATATTAACAGAATTATATCAGAAATGTCACTAAGTTGCACTTAATTTCCCCGTTCCTGTGAGAGAGAAGAGTCCACTTTGGCTGAACTTACTAGCTCGACCCTCTTAGATGGCGGTGGCAGAGGAGACGCTCTGGGAGGGCGGGGCGAGAGGAACTGCGGGGCGGAGACTCCAAGTGGGCGGAGTAAACTGCGGGGCGGGGCCTTCCAAGGGGTTGTTTCTAAGTGGGAGCAACAAGTAGGCATTCTGTTCTAGCCCCTGCGCTCGTGCCCAGGCTCAACTTAAGTCCGTTTTGCTGGGCGGCGGGATCTGCTGTCTCTGGTACTTTGCTCTTGTTCTTTTGAAAGAGCAGTCGGCCAGGAGGGGAAATTCCAGGCTGCGGCATACATGGGAAGCTTCAACCGTGTTGGCTTGGAACTTCACAAAGATTCCAGTACCGGTCTGTAGAATGATTGTGGTCTCATTTCCAACAATGCAGGTGGCCTGTGCAGTATGAATGCAGATTCACATAAGAATAAAGTTAGACGTTTTCTGTGCTGCTTTTCAGTTTATGAGAGAAACTAGAAGAGTGGTTTTTTTTGTTTGTTTTCCTACACCTTCCGAGAAAGGAATCATTGAGAGGTTAATTTTTAAGACTGGTCTTAAGGAGAATAGTTCGGGAGTTAGAAGGGTCACACCGAACCTAGAGGACGTGGGTAAGAGGGGGCAAAGAGTACTTTCCATGCTGGCTGTCAAATTACAATTGGGGCACAGGAAAGGAAATAGCTTAATAGATCTGGACAAACTAAGAGGAGTCCTTGGATTATGCAAACTTCAGTCTAGGAACAGATATGAAGGGGAAAGTGCCCCAGTAAAGGCAGAAACTTGTCTGTGCTTGACTTGGCACAAGTCAAGTGAAAGCAACATTGGTGTGGTTGGCAGAAGGAAGCAGGATTGGGGTTGGGGAGCTGGTCCAATGCTGATGACAACACATTACTCTGGAGAACACATTACTAGGCTTGAGGCATTATCTGATCTGTAGATTTGGATACTCAAGAAAAGTCTGAAATGCATTTAATCAACACTTTAAAATTGACTGGCTAGCCAGTTCTAGACCCTGAATTAAGAGGCTCAAAGAGGGTCCAAACTATTTCCCACAGTCAGGCATGCATCCATCAGTCTGAAGCCTTGGAGTGAGCCCTTGTGGGAGGACAGGGGAAAGTGCAGCTGGAGGGCCTAGGGATGCTGAAGACTCTTGAGACTGTTAACTTCGCTGTGATTGCCGTGAAGATGAGATCTCCACAGACTAAAAAGGGCTGGGTGAGGTCATAATCAGTGGGCCAGTGTCTCAAACCCTCCCAACACTATAACCCACAAAAAAGGGTCTCTTATCAGGAACTGAAGACACTAACAGACCACCACGAACTTCCTCCAGAAGACCGAGATCGGTTTCTGTTGTGGAAGAGACCTGGTCTGCAGTATTTGTTATGGCAGCCTGAGCTGCTAAAGCCAGATGGCTTCCCGAAGAGATGGTACTGAACGGGTGTTGTGTTGGGAGATTTGCTGGCGAGGAAGAGAGGGCACTCCAGACAGAACCTGACAGACTGCAGTCAGGACCCAAAGGAAGATTACTCTGTATATGGGAGTAAGTCAGAACCCAAAGTAAAATTACTCTGTATATGGGAGTAGCAAGATGCCCATAAGCATATAAATAAACACATACCTAAACACATATAGGACTTCCATTTTAATCTGTCCACAAAGTCATGGAGGCTGACCAGGGCTTGGGTCTGTCGGGTATGTTGGAAGCTGGAGACCAAGGAAAACTGTTCCTGAGCTAGCAGGCTCAACACCCAGGGAAACTGTCTGAATCTGACCCCGGAGCATGTCCCACTCCCCATTCCCCAGTGTAAAGGCCAGAACCAAAACAGACTCTCTTATTGGAGAGATTAAGTAAGTCCTTTAACAAAAAATTAGAGGCTGGAGAAATGGTTCAGAAGTTAAGAGCACATACTGCTCCTGCAGAGGCCCCGAGTCTGGCTCCCAGCACCCACACTGGGCAGCTTACAAATACCTGTAACTCCAGTTTCAGAGGATCTTACACCTCTGACCTACTTGGGCACCTGTACTCATATGCTCATATCCACTGACCCCTCCCTCCCAACAACAAAAATAAATCCTTTAAAAAAATAAAGGATTGGAAAGATGGCTTGGTGTTAAGAGGACAGGCTGCTTTGCTCGAGGATCTGTGTTCAAGTCCCAGAACTTCCATGGCAACTAACTACTGCCTAGAACTCTAGGCCCAGAGGGTCCACTGGCCCTCCTCTGGCCTCTGCACACATGTACTGCACATACATAAATGTAGGCAAAATTCTCACCCAGGTTAAAAACAAAATTTGTAGTATTAATATTTTTAGTAAATCCTGGCATGGGGTTGCTACTCGCCTCAATGGTTTATGTTCCCGAATGAAAGACACACATCCACAGAGGCTTTATATTTTAATATGCCTTAAACAGCACAATAGCTGGGCCACTGCCTAATCTCCATGCTGTTGCAATCTACCTCCCACTGATAACTCTGAGTTACTACTTACTAATTTCTATGTTCCATCTTGGCTGCTCCTCAGTCTAATTAACCCTCTGGGTGACTTTCTCTTGGCTAGAGCCCAGGGTGCTCTCCTTCCTCCTCTACCCCATGGTGGGTCTTGTCTCTGACCTGCACACTCCTAAGGCATCAAGTCTCTCCTACTTCTTCCTTGTCCCAAGCCAGCCCTCCCCCAACCCCTTTCTTCTCCCCAGCTATTGGCTTCTGGCATCTTTTTTTACTGATCAGAATGAACTAGGGGCAGGTTCCCAGAAGCTATATGCAGATCCTCTTGTGCAAACAATTTGGGGGGGTGGGGGAGCAAATTAACATTAGAATACAAAATTTCCCCCAAATGTAAGAAAATACAATTTTAAAGTGAGCAAGTCGCATCCCATCTAGTTAGGTTACCAAAATGTACACTGTCTCACATGACTTGTGTCCATGCCCAGTCATGTTAACACATAAAACTAGCCAATGTAAGGCTGGGGGCTTCGTGGTGCTTGCCTGAAGTCTGGTGGTGGTTAGGAGAACCAGGAGTTCAAGCTTATCCTTGGTTACATACAGATCTGAGGCCAATCTGGGATATATGAGACTTGTCTCAAAAAACAACTCAATATATTGTCACCAGGTTCCTATAAGAACAAATAGGATCTTGCAAGGAAATGCCTTCCCAGCTTCCATTTGAACTCTCTTGGACTGGAATATGTCATTTCTTTTTGTTTGTTTTTTGTTTTGGGGGGTTT
>NW_022196911.1:13169968-13243625 GCF_008632895.1 Mastomys coucha
CTGGAACTCACTCTGTAGACCAGGCTGGACTTGAACTCAGAATTCTGCCTGTCTCTGCCTCCCTGAGATTGACGGCATGTGCCACCACTGCCTGGCATGTCATTTATTTACTATTAAAAATGTGTCTGAAATCCTGCAGACTTCAGTCTGGCCACCAGAGTACTAGCACCTTCTCAACAGAACATTCTGGGGAGGATCAGGCAGGTAGAGAATGGGATGTTGTGGGTGGCCAGCCTGTGAGGCTCCTTAAATGTTTTCAGACTGTGTGTGTGTGTGTGTGTGTGTGTGTGTGTGTGTGTGTGTGATGTAGCTGCTGGGGAAGAAGTAAACTCACTCTTGCCCTGCTAGAGCACTCAGCAGAGGGCACTGAAGTTGCTTAGTTGACTATTTCCATGAAGATTTGCACTAGGTTGTGGATGGTGGTTAAAGTTCTGTATGGGCTCCTGGGCTGTATTGTTTGGGTTTCAATACACTGTCCAGCATGTTACTTAGCCTCTCTGTGCCTCACTTTCTCAACTGCCAATGGAATAGTGAGCAAATTGCTTTTGTTTTCATACTTGCTTCATGCCCCCAGAGAAGATGTAAAACTTAGAAAAGGTAAGTTGTTTACCCAATGTGTACAACCCAGATTAACCACAAGCCTATATGGGTTCCTGCTTCGGCCATGGCATCTTACTTTCTTCCAGAGTGTAGCTATTGGAGATTGTCTTTTGTGGCTGTACTGACTAATTTATGAAGGACAGGGTTTATTTCGTTTGTGTCTCTGGAGATTGGAAAGAGTAGGCAGCATCAAGGTGTGGCTCCTGGTGAGGCACTGACAGCATGTGTGCTGGCTCAGTCCTTTGTTCTCATAAAGCCACTAATGCCATCACAGGGTCCCACCCCTCTGTCTCTCAGCTTGTCCTAGCCTCTGCCTGAAGGAGCTTGGGGGTATAGTTGTTAACACATGAACTTACTGGAGAACCTTTAGACACAGCAGTAATTTGATTAAGCAAAATAGAATTAAATAATAATAAACAGAGGAAATAAAAGCAGAATAAAGGAAATGTAGCAGGGGAGAGAAATTCATCCATAACCACCAGGGGGAAGTGTGCTGCAGAACAAGACCAGAGAGAGCTTTTCATTATTTTGTATTACCTGCTCAAAGATATGATAACTAGAGTATGCCACACCTTCTGCTCCTCCTCCAACGCCCCCTCTCCCCACTTTGGCATAAGGACTATTTTGAGCTGAAGGCAGTTTAGAAGAAGCAGGTCTATAAAAAATGCGCTCTGCCTTCTGCCTGTTTTCCCACCAGAAGCACTTGCATTTACAAAGGTGTCTACTTCTCTCTACCAGGCAACAGGAAAGTCATAACCAATAGACCCTATGCAGCCTGGGAGGTACTGAGGAAGCAAGCTGTACTGACCAGCCTCTTGGGCCATTGCATTTCATGTGTGCAACCATGTTTCCTGCCCTATAACCCGGGCCTTTGTCAAATGTCACATCCATGGCTTCCCTAGGATGTAGAGGCTCAAGGCCCAGCTTCTCCCCTTGTCATCCCCTCCTAGTGCCTCTGAACACCGCATGGCACATGGTGCTAAGCTTCTGTCTGCTTTTCTCTTAATCTCTTTTGCCAGATCCCTGGCCAGACACTGAAATGGATGGAGGGAAAACCTCTCTCCTGCAATGCAGAGAAGTGCAGCCAAGGGTATCAGCTAATTGGCCAACATTAAGTTTACCCTTTAAGAGTTTTTTTTTTTTCTTGCTGTGCTGTGCATAGAACCCAGGACCTCCCATTGAGCTGCATCTCCAGCCTCTACATGCTTTTAAATATGAACAATAAGAGAAGAGTTTTGAGTGTTTTATTTACTTCTGCATTTTACTTCACACTGCCTAGCTTTTTTTTATATATATATACTTAATTATCTTGTTGCTAAGTGCATGTCTATGTTAAATTGATTGGTTCAAAAGTTGTCACCATGGTAACAGCAATACCTGGCACATTCAAGCCTGGGAAGGAATGTTCTTAGTGCTGCAATGGCTGTGGCTGAAGAGTCACAATTTTAAAAACTACTTTGATTGTTGCTAACCCACCTTTTAAATTGATTACTTATATGTATTCCACACTTAGAATCTGGCCAGATTCTATGTTATGGTGCTAAGATAAACTTAATTAAATGGGGGATGATATCATTTATCTTTAGAGATCTTTTTTCTTACACTAGGGCTAGAACCAAGACTTTGAAGTCTGCATGCTAAGCATACTCTGTAAACCTGACGGACTTCCAGTTGCCTGCCAGTACTATTTTATTTTTATTTTATTTTATTTTATTTTATTTTGGTTTTTCAAGACAGGGTTTCTCAGTATAGCCCTGGCTGTCATGGAACTCACTCTGTAGACCAGGCTGGCCTCGAACTCAGAAATCCGCCTGCCTCTGCCTCCCAAGTGCTGGGATTAAAGGCGTGTGCCACCACCACCCGGCTTAATTTTTAAAAAAAAAATCTATGCAAATTTATTCAAAAAAATGTGTGCATTTGTCAGGGAGGGGCTGGGAGTAGGTGGGTAGATGGCCCCTGTCAATAGTGTCTGTCTTTAAAACATGAGACCCTCACTATGGAGTCCACAGCTAGGAGTGGTAGGTGTCTGTAATCCCAGCACTGAGGAAGTGAGGTCTGAGACAAGAAGTTGGTCAGCCAGTCTTGGCAATTGGTTAACTCCAGGTTCATTAAGAAACTCTGGTTTAGCCGGGCGGTGGTGGCGCATGCCTTTAATCCAGCACCAACCAGAGACTACCCCGTACTTTCCCCTGCCTTAGTTTCCCCTTTTTCCTAGCAACTGTGTGGATATAAAAACCTGTTTAAATTTTTGCTTGGTGCCAACCTCCTCTACCCCTGCGTGGGATATGAGTCTCGCCCCAGCTAGCTGGAATAAAAAGCCTCTTGCTGATTGCATCAAGTGTGTGTCTTGGTGGTGTTTGGGGTCACCGTTCCCGAGCCCTGAGTGTGGGGTTCTCCCCCTGCCCATTTTTTAAGAGGTCTAACAAAAGCACCTAACGTTGACCTCAGGCCTCCACATCCCCCACCCAGCAACCTGGACACGTACATGTTGCACCCAAATATGCAAACACCTAGAAACCTTCAAAATGTTAGACATTTTAAAAATTATAAAGAATGTTATGAGAATAAAGAGAACTGATTTTGAACCCAGAGGCCCAGATCTGAGATCCAGCTGCACCCTGGCAAGTTTCTGTATGGCTACAAATGTGTACAAAATGCAAAAGAGTGACATTGTGATCTTCACAGTGTTCGCTGGGAATGCAAGGAAGGAAGCCTTAACTGTAGGAACCTCTGTAGGAGGTCTCAGGTGAGAAGCTTAGGAAGCCACAACCTAACAGACTTAAAAGACATTTTTAAGGGGCTGGCGAGATGGCTCAGCGGGTGAGAGCACTGACTGCTCTTCTGGAGGTCCTGAGTTCAAATCCCAGCAACCACACAGTGGCTCACAACCATCTGTAACGAGAGCTGACTCCCTCTTCTGGTGTGTCTATATAATAATAAATAAATTAAAAAAAAAAAAAAAGGAAATAAATGACCACCATAGAAGCAGGGATCGTTTCCTGCAGGTAGCTGTAGAGGACTGGGAGGCTTGGACAGGGAGCCTCTCTGTAAAGAGTCTAGGGGAGCTGGCAAAGGTCTAGTGCCTCACAATGAAGGCTACTTTAAAAAGGGAAGACTCACAACAAAACAGCCCAAAGCACAGAAAGCAACTGTATTTGGCTTTGCATTCACCACAGTGTGGTAACCTTGAGAGAATAAAACAAAAACTATAGGGAAGTGTAACCAAAAACCAGGAAGTGCTCCCACAGTGGAGGAAATAAACCTGGGCTGCCAGGGTCACAGGACAGGGCTTGAGAAAGGACCACAACTGTGTTTGTCCGCATGGTGACACCTCTGCAGTTAGTCTCTGGGATAGAGGGGGTGGGGTTTGGGGAGAGGTTGGGGTGGAGTGGAGTGGGAGGGGGGGACTGGCCTTCAGTACTCTTAAAGCAAACCCATTCTCTCTCAACAATGCACCATTAACTGAAAAGATAGTTGAGAATAAACAAGGTAGAAGAAGAGGGCTGGAGATGGTTGTGTGGCTAGGAATGCACCCTGCGCCTGGTAGTGGTGGCTCATGCCTTTAATCCCAGAACTTGGGAGGCAGAGACAGGCAGATTTCTGAGTTCAAGGCCAGCCTGGTCTACAGAGTGAGTTCCAGGTCAGCCAGGGCTATACAGAGAAACCCTGTCTCGAAAAACAAAAGAATGCCCGCTGCTCTCTGGAGCCAACACTCCCCCTTCTGTGGAGACATCCTCAGCCGAAGCACAACGCTATATACATTTGGTGCTTAAAGCCTCCCCACATTCTCCTTGTCTCCATCATAAGCACATCTAAGGAAGTACCTTCGAGGCACGTGTAGAAACAGAGAGGTGACAGCGTCTAAGCCTACCCACACAACCAATCCCCACAGGTACACTGGGAGTACCTGGATCCTGCACTGCAGGTTCAGCCATACTGGGACAATCCCACTGGGCGACTCTTTTTCCTGTGTCCTTATCAAGGAACACAGACAAATATTTTTACAATATTTTCAGCAATTCTGCTCCTGAATATTTACTGAAAGGATACAGAAACATGAAAAGAATTCTACATGGACGTGTGCACAGTGGCTTTATTTATTATAGCCAAGCCTGGAGACTATCCAAATGCCACCAGCAGAGAAGAAATAAACCACTGTGATATTTTTACAATGGGATACTAATCATTGATAAAAAGGAATGAGTGACAGACATGTAAGACAAGGGTGGATTTCACAAACACAGCACTGAGCAAAAGATGCCAGACATACAACATTCAAGGATGGGCATAATCCACTTGTTGGAAGTCAGAGCATAGGTGTTCTGTGAGAGGGGTAGGCAATAACTGAGAAGGGGCATGGGGCAGTCTCAGGGATGGGAGGAAATGTTCTGTACCTTGAGAGGAATAGGACTTCCTGGATGGAAATATTTGGCAAATGTTAAAAGTAGGGGCTGGTGAGATGGCTTGTCAGGGCTTGCTATGCAAGTCTAGTGACCTGCATCCAACCAGAACCACACAAAGTTGCAAGAAGAGAGCTGTGCACAAAACTGTCCTTTGACCTCCACCTGCAGTCAAAACACTCATACACATGAAATGATAAAATGAACCTAGAAAAAAATATATTATGTATATAACCACTCCTAAAGCTTTTATATATTTGTGTATAAAGTATCAGTTTCCAGAATAAAAGAAAAATGGCCTATGTGTTGAAGATTCTGGGGTAAGGTCAGCCAGGGGGTGACTGAGAGGGGGCAGGGATATTTCGGGGGTGAATTCTACAAGGCTGACAGGCTGGAACTTTCGTGGTTGTGGAGAATTGGAAGGTTTGCTGGTCCAGGTCCAAATGATCTTGGGCCATCTTTAGCTTACTAATAGCCAATCCCACCTCCATACTTGTGACTAGTAGGCAAATCCCAAAGGCTTAGAATGTCCTCAGATAACATCTGAGGCTTGTAATTATCAAGTTTCTGTTTTGCTGTGACCCACTGCCCAGTGTTCATATCAATGGATCTGAAAAGTACTTTGACTTAGGATTTTTGTTGTTGTTGTTTTGTTACTGAAAAAAAGAACCTTAAAACTATTACTGTGTAAGAATGTGGTGCTGAGGTAATCTTTGTCCCAGCTGTATGTTTCTGCTTCCAGAATGAACTGTCTTTTATATCCTGAGGTAATATCTGTGGTTTTTCCAACAACACCATTATAATTTAGATCTGAAATGTCCCCCCACAGGCTACTTTCCAGCTAGCAGTATTTTTTTAGGGATGCTGAGGAACTTCTCTGAAGTGGGACTGGACTGGCTGAGGTAGGTCACTAATGCAGGGACTAGGAAGGTCACCATCAGCTGCTACTTCCAACTTTGTTTCCCACTCTGCCGTGGTGTGGACGCTTCCCCCATACTGTACTGTTGTCCATATGGACTAAGATGCTCCAAGTCTTCCCCACGACAACAGGCTTAGCACTCTAGACTGTGAGACCAAACAAATATCTCCTTTCCTTAAATTCTGTCAGGTTTAGAGCTCTATCACTGCAAAATTAACAACACAGTGTCTGAAAAAGTGTCAGAGGGTGGGTGAGATGGCTCAGCAGATAAAGGCACTTGCCACTAAAGCAGGCAACCTGAGTTTGATTTCCAGAACCTACTGGGTGGACAGGGTGAACGAACTCCCTCAAGTAATTTAACAGGTTTATTGTGGCTATTTTAAAATAGTGTTGTTAAATGTTCTCAGTTTTAATTTACAGTAAGGTAGATGTGGACAAATATGGAATAGCTTAGCAAACTGGGACTCCAATTGGCCTGGGTTACGCCCATCCCCTTTTCCTAATACACTAGCAACCTCTTAGCAACCCAGGATCACCACCTGCAAGTTTCTCCTCCTCTTAGTGCCCACCATTCTCCAGTTATGCTGGGTACAAGGGTAGGTAGGGTTGGGAGCTGATCTAGTTTGAACTGGTTTGAGTACACGTGCAATAAAGCAAACTGTGGTCTCTAGGTGAATTTCTAGGGAGATTCCCTATTTACCATCTTATGCATATGCATAATTTGACATGCATATGATTAAAATCAGATGTTTTGTAGAAATGCACAGCAAGCTAAGGCTTATGTAATATAAGCCAGTCAATCAAATTAGGAAACCATCTATGATAAGCTCCTTAGCAACCAAAACTCCCTCTCCTGAACTCCATAAAATAGAGACCCTCTATTTTAATTAGGGCCCATGAGTACCCTTCACTTTGATCTGCCCTCTCTTTACTTTGAATAATGTGTTCTCACTACTCTGCAGTTTTTAATTTGCTACTTGCAAATTTTACTTTACTCATCTTGAGTAAAACATCATAAGAACCTAGAAACATGGGTCCCAGACCCTGACCACCATTAACATAGATGTCCTTAAATACAAAGGCTAGGGACATATGTTTTGTGGGGTCCTCAAAAAACTTTAAGACTATAACGGCTCCTGGGACCAAGTAGTTGAAGGACCACTGTCCTAGAGAATAAGTTAAGTCTTGCTGGGTGATGTTCCAGGATGGCAGTAGAAGGACATGGCCCCTTTGGGCTACTTCTGGTGTTAAATAACATTGCTTTAAAAAAATGTATGCTGGACCTACTATTCTATGAAGGGAGAAATGCCATCAATGCCCTTGGGCTCTGGGCTGTTCCTGGCACACAGTGGTTAGCTGTGTCTACTCTGACACATACCAAGTGTCACAAGGCTTCACTTTCAGCCTCTGTGAGGTGGTACAGTCACCTGATCTTCTAGACATAGGTATCCCAGAAAACCCAGCAAGATAATGAGAATAAAGCACGTGCTGGCCCAACAACTGCTTGGTTTTTTTTCTCCACAGTTATGCTTGGATATCTGGACAGTGCCTTGGATCGAGTGGCTGGAAGAAGGATGAAATAATAAATGAGCCAGCCCGTGTGTTACAGGACACAGACAGCATACAAGATCGTGAGACAGCTCCGTCCTGTATCAGGATAAGGCACTGAAGGGGGTGGAAGAGACCTAGCTTAGAGAACAGGAACCACACACTACACAGTGTCTGGAAAGCAGACAGAGGAAGCAAGTCGGGTGACCGTGTTACCAGCAGAGGCTTATTCAGTACAGGTTGCTGTTACAGGAGAGACAACCAATGATCCCCAGGGAAGCAGATTTCCAGAGCTTATGTGCATGGCTGCCTGCATTCTGGTGTGTCTTCAGACCATACTCTGTGGCTGGTAACGTAGTGTAACCTTCTTTCTCTTCCTCAGCAACCACTTTCACACTCTCGATACTCCCCTACACATCTTTTTGAAGTCTACCTCGACATATAAGGAGGTTAATATTAACAATACACCAAGTGGCCTCCGCCTCTGCCAGGTTTCTGAAGTGCTGATGAAAGCAAATTATGATGGGATCATGTTGGCCTTAAATTAGTAGAGACCAGCTGTGTGTCGCCACCTCAATCTGGTCCAGGGAGACTCTTCTGTGGTTTAACCAGCTTTCTAAAACAGAGTCTGCCCCCAGGGACCAGGGAAAATTACTTTAATGACTAGTTATATTTTGAAGATGGAGCAGGGTGCCATTTAGAGAAAACAGAATTCCCTTGTTAATCTGTGGCCAAATGCTTATAAGACATTAAAGGGATGTGGAAAAGCCCATAAAAGCAAAGAACCAAAACAAGAGAGGCTCTCATCCTAAGTATGATTTGCAAATATCACTATTAACTCATGGTAGGTTTCCTTTAAAACAGAAACCAACAGGGCCATCGCCTAGCTTTGTCTCCTATGCAGGGTTAGAACGGAGAGGCCTAGTGGCAAGACGTCCTTGAGCCTGCCTATGCTCTGCACACACAAATTCCAAAGCACCAGCATGCCTTGACAGAATAAGCTTGGAGGGACGACATGCGTAGCCATGGCTGGAGAACAAGAGGCTCACAGTGCATGTTGCAAATGACCAACAAGTAAGTGTCCCAATGCCTGCAACTACAGCCCTGAGCAAAAGCCAAAAAAGGCAGAGCAGTGCCAGGCTTCAAGGCTGCATGAAAACGTGCTATGGGTCCCGCTGTATCTGGCTGCGGGCCTACTGCCTGGTTACTTCTTTCAGTGTAACACTGGTGGGGCTTCAGGTTACTTGGCTGACCTGACGTCCAGTTGACACAGAGCAGGAGATACATTGAAGACCTTCATCATCTCACACATTTTTTGGAATTCAGAACTATTCCCATGTGTGCCCTAAAATGACCAATGAGGACTTTCTTTTCTTTTCTATTATTATTTATCATCATCACCATCATTATTGTGTGTTCATATACTTTAACACGTATTATCACACTTTTTATGCCTATAGGTGCGTATGGGTGCCATTTGAAATTAGCTTCCAGAATCTGCCTTGGCCCAAGGTGTTTTGGGCCTCCTAGCTCTCAGGTGACAGCCTGTCTCACTAAGAGGTCCTGTGTGGTTTCTCTAAGAAGTCCTGGTTCCTCTTAATGAAGATGTATACTCAGATGCTCCTGTCCTAAGGGTGCTTATGGCCCTGAGTTGCTCATTATCACTGGGTTTTTAAAATTAATTTTAAAATCCTTTATTAGCTTACCTTATCTTTATTTTTAATTATTTTTTACATTTATTCATTTTTATGTATATGTGTGTGTCGTGAGAATTCTGAAATTTTGGTTTTTTTAAAAACACAGAAGCATGATAGGAATGTGTTTTTGTTTTAGTCCCTGGTATAGGGATGTAGAGTTGCTTCAAGATGTCTGCAGCAGCTGACTATGATTTGCCTCATGCTCTAGCAGAGGCATGGTTTTGCCAGCTGCAGATAGTTTCTGCAATTGTGTGACATCTGGAATTCTGGGAACTTTCCAGAGTGTATATAGATGTTAGAGACCTAATAGGCAGGGTAGGTCATTCTTGGTCTTTCACATGGATTGGTTGCGATTTATTAGTAGTCATTTCTTCAGAGAAGAAACAAAAGGAAAGAAATTAGAATCAAGGATCTCCCTGCCCCCTTTCTTTTTTCTCTCCTATCTAGGGTTAGGGGTAAAACCTGGGAGAGATAAAGGCTGGGAAAAAAGAACCCACCAAGTAGCAAGGACCGGCTACATGAGTGTATATGTATGCATGGATGCACATGAGCCATAGCCTGCATGTGAAGCTCCATGGACAGAGGACAGCTCCAGGGAGTCAGTTCTCTCCATCCACCATGGGGGTGGGTTCTGAAGCTCGGACACAGGTTTGCTAGGCTTGGCGCAGGTGCCTTTCCAGCTCAGCCATCGATCACACAGGTCCAATTTTCATTCTTTACACACCAGACATCCCTACCATTGTGACTGGTACTCAATTGCCTCTGTGTATTTGGATTCACGATAACAATGCTATGTAATCATTAACAAAATGGAAACCGAAAACAACTTACGGTTTCTTTTATGTTATGTTTGGTTTTGGTTTTGAATTTCCTTATGAAATGTCCTCGTAGGAAACTTGGCCACCCACTCACATCTTAATTCCACATATCCCTTCTACTCTGCTTTTGGCTATTGGGGGTTGCCATTTTAAGAATCAGTTTTTGTTTCATAATTATAAAGAATGCATGCATAATTATAAAGAATGTGCCAAGATAAATCAAACTCAAAGAAATGTGTCTTCCATCATTTTCCATTAGTCTGTTCCTCCATTAACAATCTTCTCTTCCAGTTGCCATGGCGATGCAACAGGTTACCCACAAAGCTTAGTGGCATGCACAAGCACTGTGTAGGTTCACACATCTTGTGGGTTGCAAATTTAGTCAGGGTTTTGAGGCATGCAAGATCAGTGGACAGCCTGGCTATGCAGTTTGCCACCCTGACCTGCACTTGATACACACACCCCTCTCTGAACAAAGCATCCAGCAACCTGTTAAGAGACTTAGCTCTATGAACCTGCATCAAGCTTCAAGCCTATCCCCCTTTGAACAGTGAAAATAACAAACAGAAGAAACAATGAGTTTCTCCTCTTAGCAGCCATCAAACTTAGATTCTATCTTATCAGATTCCACTTATGCCCAGGTTTGGAGGTTGGGAAGCTGATCTGACCCATACTAGTTTTGGGTGTGTGTGCAATAAGGCAAATTGTGTCTTCAAAGTGAACTTGTAAAAAGAATCCCCTATTTATTGCCTTATGCCTGTGCATAATTGGATATACATATGATTAAAATCAAATTCACCATAGGAAGGGACATCTGTGGTAGAGAAAAGGTCGTATAACTTAAAAGACCTGCAATCAAACCAGACAACCTACCCTTGCTATGCCCCTGGACAGCCAAACTCTTCCTTCTCCTGAACCCAATAAGTTGAAGCCCAACAGCAATTGGAGCCCTTGAGGACCTTCATTCATATGGCTTGCTGTCAGTCTTGATAGTATACTTCTTCTCACCTGTACTATTGCACTGCTTGGACTAAAGTTTCCTTGCTACTTTTCAACCTGTACAAGCTTTCAGTTCTTTGAATAAGATATCAAGAGCCTGGAGACACCTGATCCAGACACTGACCATCACTAACAATATGATGGGAATGATAGAATGTGTACTTAAAATGTTCCCCAAAGATCTTGGTCCTGAGGGCCCTGAGTCATCAATGGCTTATGTACGGAGGGCCTTTCTAATTGACTGGAAGGTGATAGCAACTAGATTTGGTGAAGCCTACTTGAGGAAGCTGGGGTGTGCTCTTGGGGCCTAGATTTTAAGTCCCCTCCCCCAGCCCTCTTTCTATCAGCATGCTCTTCCACCATGATGGGCTGCCTTACCATAGCTCTAGCAATAGCAGAGCCAGCGACCCTGGACTGATAACATCTTAAATCTTGAATTAAAATAAACATTTCCACCACTTAACTTTTCCTTTTAGGTACTTTTATCACAGTGATAGAAAGGTAGCACCTGGTGACTTAACTGTTCCCTGATGTCTGGGTCTCAGCTTATCTTAGTCTCTTTCCTGTTGTTCATAAAAACACTACAGACTCACTAAGAATGGAGTTATTTAGCTTACTTGAGGCTAAAAGCCCACACAGTGTTGCTGGCTCTGGTGATTGACAGCTTGTTGACAACATCCCAAGGTGGTGCAGGTAACTCTACATTGAGATAGAAACAATCTTGTGTATTGTGTATGTGTCCTCTAAACTCTCTCTTTCTAAAGAGAGACACAATTGGGAGGGCCCTGCCTGTGACCTTATTCAATCTTAACTAACCCCCATAAACCCACTCCATATAATCCATGGTTGGATTCAATCTCTAGCCTTTGAATACCTCACGGTGGAGGGCAAATTCAACAATCCTCAGAGGGGTAAACATTCAAACTAGAGCTGGAAGTGTCAGAGGCTAGAACTGAATGAGTTCCTTTGTAGGCCAGCCTTTAATGGGTCTTGATAAAGGTCATTTGCACATGTCCAGTTTTTGTTCTTCATCAAGGCTCCCAAGACAGAGGACCCTGAGTAGAGGCTGCAGTTCCTCTGAAGATGCAGGGCATCACTCACACTGTTATGCTCCTGCTCCTCTCCCTATGCTGAGTCTACTATGGCTGGCTTGCTTCCCTCAAGATGATGGTTTAAAAAGCTCAAGTAAACAGCCTTTCATAATACCCACGTAGGAGTGTTTATAGGTGCATGTGGGTGTCTGTACACGTGACTGTGTGTGAGTAAGCTCCTTTTTTTTTTCATTTTCAGAGTAAATACCCTTTGCAAAATGAGTCAGAAATATACAGATAATAAACTTTTAGGGCGAAATTTTATAGATGACATTTTGGTCCAAAATACAAAAGTTGGCATTAAAGGATAAAGATAACACATTTCACATGACAGAGTATCAGGCTGTTGGGCCTGTTCTGCTTCTTTTCCGTGGCTCTAGTTTTCTCTGTGACATCCACAAGGAAAGACGGCATTTCAAGAAACACCTGACAAGGCTCTTCCATTTCCCTCCTGTCTGTTTTGTCATAGCCATAGCTCAAAAAAACCCCAACAATTCTATAAAATGTCCCACAACAGCCAGCCTGACATGGCAAGGCTAGAAATCTGGATACTACAAGAAAAGAAAGGGCAGAATAACTAGAGCTGTCCCTTTCCAAGACACAGGCTGCAATAGAATTTTAAAGTAAGACTCACCATAGTATGACAAAGCTCTTCAGAATTTGAGAATTCACAGCTGGTGGGATAAAGAAGGGACCACGTATACAATCAAGCTAAGGTAGTTTCCACCAGGAAGCCCTGACTCTACTGTCCCAACTACAAGGTCCCCAGCCTCTGTTCCAGGAGAGGAAAACAACATGGGTTCTTCCTGGGGATTGGGCATAATGGCTCCTGACTCCATTACTTACACTTTCTCTTTGAACGACATGGCAGGCTACCAAGATGGTTGGTTTCCTGATTGCAGAACTGGAAAGCTGGCTGGGGAGAAGCCAGTTAGCTAGCTTGTTTTGTTCACAGTGTTCACTGCTGGGAAACCATGAGCTGAAGCCTAGATTCTTCCTCTTGGCCGGGATGTACCCTCAGCTTTAAAGCCTCATGCAGTCTGGGTGCCTAATCTTGCTAACCTTGACCCCTTCCACTGGAAATCGTCCAGCAGTGTGCCCTTTGAACCCAGCTGCGATGCTCCCTCTTTGTTCTAGGCTGGCCACTGCCTCCATATTCCCAGGGCCTGTTTCCCTGAGAACACCCAAGTATCAGGGTATGGGATGCTTTAAAAGTTGACGCATTCAGTTGTTGTTGTCAACTCCAGCTTGTTGTTGACAGCTGGCACATTTGTGCTTACAGATGCTGTGAACTACAGCCATTCACAAGGCAGATCCTGACCCAAAGGATTCCACTGGAAGACGAGTCATCAGAACTCCCTGTGTTGGGTCCATCCTTCACTTTTGAAGGAGCTTTTATCTTCCAGCCTGGGTCTAGAGTAAAAACCCCACAGGCCTTAATTGCATCTGAAAAGGAAACTATGTTGCAACAAGCCACCAAAATTGGGGTAGTTTGTTCTGCAACACAGTCTGGCAAAAACTGCCATGGGAAGTCTCAGTGTGAAAGCTGGGAGGTCCCCAAAAGGCCTTGCCATCCTGGCCTCTGAGGACTAAACAGATTTAAGGACCTCAGCTCGCGGACAGGATTAGTCTGCCTATTCCCCATCCCCTCGAAGGTCCTGCAAATTCCATCCCTCAAACCTCACCATCTGTCCCCTCACACTGTCACTGGAGGGAATAAAATCCCTTCAGAGCTTCACCTCCCTGCTGCCTGGCTTCCTCATAAGCTAGTGCACCTCTTTCCCCCTTTCTCTTTATCACAAACATTTCCCCTCTCCTCAGGTTGCACGGGGATGCTTAGGATCCTCCTGAACACTTGTTCAGGGTTCACATCCAGCTTTTGGGAGGTTAAGTACTTCCACAACTTGGAAGCAGCTCCTTTTTAAAAATACCAAGGAGCTGGAGCCTTACATTTAATCCAGCTGAGGCAGGCAGATCTCTGTGAGACCAGTCTGGTCTACATAGTCAATTCCAGGTCAGCCAAAGCTGACAAACTGAGACTCTATCTCAAAAACAAACAACAACCCACTCAGGAATACACAGCTGTAGACACAGACTGAAGCACAGGGTCTTGAAGGGACCCATGTCAGTGAAGGGGGAAGCAGGAGCCTATGCTCTGGTCAGGTCCCTTGCTCAGGGAAGTGGGAATAGTAGGTGGGTTGCAATTCTCAAGGGATGAGAGACCTGTGCTGAGGATAAAGGAAGTAACTGGTGACTCCTTCCAGCTGATGGTAAACATTACTCGTCGGGCTCTGGGAAATGGCTTATTGCAAGATCTGTCCTTTCCCCATGTTACTTAAATGACAGATGTGCCTGTCAATCCTTGCTCCTTACCAAGTCCATTACCACCCATGCAACAGAAGACTCATCCCCCAAGCCATGCTAAGCTGTTTTCTCCCCGGCTGAGGGACTGGGGCTCACCCTCTTTAAGAAGAGGCTGGTCTGCTGGGTGGTGGTGGCTTACACCTTTAATCCCAGCACTTGGGAGGCAGAGGCGGGCGGATTTCTGAGTTCGAGGCCAGCCTGGTCTACAGAGTGAGTTTCAGGACAGCCAGGGCTACACAGAGAAACCGTCTCGAAAAAACCAAAAAAAAAAAAAAAAAAAAAAAAGAAGAGGCTGGTCCTTGGTACAGCTCTAAAATTATACTTCAACAATATGTTTGGAGCCTGGAGACTCATGTGAACTATTCCGACTACATCACCCTCCCATGAATGTGGTAGTTCTCAGCCAACCCCTGCAATTACCCTTCTCAATAACACGAGGCATTAGGAAGTCTGGGTTTGGCTTTTCTTTGGCAGGAGCAAAGCAGGCTTCTCTTGGTGTTTAAGTAGACATGACTGAGGTTGAAGTAGAATTTGGGGTAATTAGTTTACATTTTTTTTTTTAAATCCACGAGAGAAAACAGATCTGTGGGTGTGTCTGCATTATCTAGACTGGGGTGTCGAGCCTTTTGAAAGTGTGGCACTTTATTCTCTACAGTGCTGATTCCAGGGCATTGTGGCATTACTTAAAATCGCAAAAACCCAAGCCAAATTAAAACAAAAAAACCCTCATAATGTTTTAGGTTGGCTTGTGATTTTGTGTTGGGCCACATCAAAGCTATATCCTTGGCTGTGTGCTGCCCAGGGGTGTGGAATCGGACACTCTTGGCAAAGCAGACTTAAATGGTTAGCCCTTTCCACCCAGTCCGCAGCTGGGCTCCTACAGTGGCAATGGGGGCAAAGTGGCATGGGCCTCACTTCAGTCTGGAGGGAATGGCAGCTAGTAATCTGGATCATGAGATCTTTACTGACTTTGAACCATGCATGGTGTTATTCCCACAGGCCTAGAGGAGAGGTTCACAGGTCCAAGTGCTCCAGCCACAGGGCCCCTGTGTTCCCCTCATTGTGGACCCGGTGTGCTGAAAGGGCAGGGCTGCTTGAGGAGGGGGCATACATTTGGCATGGCAAGAGGACCTGAGGTCTATAGGTGGTCTGGAGCGTGGGAAGTGGGGGGAATCGAGGTGTGAGGTCTCTAGGATGGGCTTGGCCAGTGCGTGCTCGGTCATGTCAGGAGGGTCTGGGCTTGGGGGTAAGGAGAGGAGCAAGGTCAATCAGGTGGGCTGGGACTTGGGGGTCGTGAGGTGGGCAGGGCATGGGAGCTTGAGGCGGGTTAGGTGTGTCATGGCCTGGGAGCATGAGGTGGGTTAGGTATGCGGGGACGTGGAGTTATGGCTCTTTGTGTGGTGTGTGTGTGTGTGGGGGGGGGGGGGCGTTACAGCGTGGGGGCGTGTCCGTCAGGTGGGTCAAGGCCTTTGGGCGTCTGGCCCGGAGCGTGGGGGGCGTGTCTATCAGGTCGGAAGCAGATGGAGGCTGATCCCTTTGGAAGGCCTAGGCGTCGGGAGGCCAAAGCAATGGGTCAAGTCAGTTTGGTGCCAGGAACTGTGCCTGGAGCGTGGGGACTTTCTGGGCTAGGGCGCTTGGAAGGAGCGAGGGGAGGACGCAGTCTGGGAGACCTGCCCGCCCGTAATGGAGCCCGAGGACTTTCTGGGCGGGGCACGGGGGCGTGGCTTAGGGGTTACCCTGTGGTGCGCCGCTGGCCGGCGGAAGCCAGCGGTGTAGAGCCGGTGGAGGTCTGTCCGGCTGCAGAGCCTGCGTGCGCAAAGGCCGCTGGGAGGCTGTGGAGCCCAGGGCAGTGCGATGGCGCCGGCGGAGGCTCGCGGCGCGCTCCCAGGCTGGGTCTCCGTGCTGGGCTGGGGCCTGGCGCTGTGCTGTCTGTGTGGGGCGGGCCCGCTGTGGAGGTGAGCGCCGGCAGGGCTGGAGGCTGGTTTCTAGACGAAGGATGCCCCTCTTTCGCGGTTAAAAAGTTTTCCATCCCTTGGGACCCCCGCGTTGTCACGCACCCCTTAGTTCCCTCTGGAACACACGGGGTACCTCTGGTAATCTCTACTCCAGTTCTTCTTCATTAATCACTGAACACATTGTGACTTTTTGTCTCCTCTGTGTAACAGTCGATTGGTAGGTTTTGGTGCTTACACCACTGGAGCGGAAATGGTGGGGCATAACTCTCCAGAAGTACTTAGTTTCCAGAGAGTAACTGAAAACTAGTGGCTTTTGCTTGCTTTCATATTTATTTACAGTCACTGGGGCGTGGCGCGTGCGTGCGTGTGTGTGTGTGTGTGTGTGTGTGTGTGTGTGTGCGTGCGTGTGTGGTGTGTGTGTGTGTTGCGGGGGTAGTGGTGCAAAAGTTAATCCCTGTCCAGGACTGTGATCTCGGAGCCCTACTGCACAGACTCGACCCCCCCTCCCCCGTACAGCATAGTTGGTACCAGGAGAGAGCAGCGGACACAGAAAGTTCTTGGAGCAGTGAGTGTTAGCTGAGGCTCTAGAGCACAGTTCTCCTATAACCTGCTTAACGTATACAGCTGACCCAATGGTTAGGCACTGGATTGATCCAAGCCCTAAGGCCAGGTGAATCCCCTGCTTTGGGTGGGTCTTTAGCTTCTCTGTGACTCTTATCTTGAATATTGGAGTAGGCGAGGTTTTCGATTTCTTATTAAAATGTTGTGTCTTCCTTTTGTCTGAATTACGGATAGAGATAGTTTGGTTGAGTTTTATTGTAAGCCTGCTTGCTGTCTTGGCCTTTCTAGGAATGACTTAAACTCCCAGGGTCAGTGCGAACCTTTACAAATACGTTTCTCTACTGGAGATAGCTGGAGCTTTAACTTCCTCATGTGCGCGCCGCCTCTTGTATTAGAGAAGGCTTTCCTTATCTGTTATTTTATGGCGGTTGTCAGGAGGTCTAACTAGGATCCCAGGAAAACTCAGAATTCCATCCAATGGCATACCACCAGTGATCTGACAAGTCCCAGTTGGTCTCATATTTAAAAGCTCCCACTGTTGCTTTCTGCCTTCAGCAACACATGCACCATAGGGGACAACCACACTGCAGCTCCACAGTCCCTCTGCGAAGCTTCTGGATTGGGAGAGCTTCACTTCACAGACTTGTGATAGAAGCAGTCCAGAGTGCATGCATGCAACAAGGCATAGAGCACATACATGTAAGAAGGCTGCTTACCCAGGCCTGGCTATGGATGACACACATGGCTAGGGATCATTCCCAGGCCAGGCTCAAGGTAACACCATACCCACAGTGGTCTCTGAGGCAGCACCCTGTGAGGAATACCGGCTGAGATGTTGATAGTGCTGCTGTATATTTCCAGTCATGTTTGGTGTTGCTACATGAGTTGGAGGGAGGGAGACAGCGAATTTTCAGAGCCATAGGAATTCACAAAGACAGTCGAGGGATTATGAGGCTGTATTAATAAACTCCCTGAGCCTCCTGAAGAAAGCACCTTATTGTTCACTTACTTTCCATTAGCAGGCCTTCCTGGCTATATCCCACCTGTCCTCTTCATTGTGTTTATATTCTCCCTCACAAATATGCACCATGGTATACATGTTGTCCTTAGAGTGTTTGTTGTTGTCCTCTGAGGTGTGTACATCAGGAGGTAGGGACTACCTTCCTGGCAATATGCCTAGTCCCAAAGACTTTCCATGTTGAATGAGTGGTTGATTGGATGGGTGGATTTTTGTCACTTTAAAAAAGTATTGAAAAATACATTTGTCTTTTCAACAGTGGCAGCCATGAGTGGAAAAAACTAATTTTGACCCAGCATTGGCCCCCAACCGTATGCAAGGTGAGCTGTGCTTTGACTGGCCCTTTTGATCCAGTGAGTCTGTCTGAATTGCTTTGTATGTCTTAGTGCCCACCTGTACACCAGGCATATTAAATCAGTACAGTGGTTGTAATAGAGCTGGACCTCCTGACAGGTGGCTTGCAGAAGAGGGTCATGTGTTAGATTCTGAGAGTGGCTGTAATAAAATCTCAAGTGGTGTGGCTCAGAACATTGGAAGTACATCCTCTCTCGGTACTGGGGCTGGAAGCCTGAAGCCAAGGCTTCAGTAGGACCAATTCTTGGGAGCATTTGTGCCTACTATAGCGGCGACAGCCTTTGGTGTCCTAGACATATAGATGTACCACTTCAATGACTGTCTTCTTCAGGCAACTTAGAGCCTTTATTTGGAGCTTACGGTTTCAGAGGGCTACAGTCCTTGGTCATTATGGCCTGCGTAGTGGCCTGTAGGCATGGTGTAGGAGCAGAAGCTGAGAGCTCACACCTTGTGATACAGACAAGAGGCAAAGAGAGAGGGAGAGGAAGAGGGAGAGAGAGAAGCGGGGAGATCAGTAATGGCATGGGCTTTTGAAACCTCAAAACCCACCTCCAGTGATACACCTCCTCTGATAAGGCAATACCTCCTAATCCTTCCCAAAGAGTTCACCAGTTGGAGAACCAGGTATTCAGATATATGAGCCTATAGGAGCCAATCTCATCTAAACCACTTCTTGTAGTGTGGCTCTCTCTCAGGACAACACCAATTGGATTTAGGGCCCAGCCTGATCTGGTAGGGTCTCGTTGATTACATCTTTAAAAACCCCATTTCCACATGAGGTTATGCTCACCAAAAGGCCATTTTGGAGATGGATGTATCTTTGGGGGACATGGTTCTGCTTTCATTAGGCCTGTTGTAGTTTGTTCTCTCTGTGCTACTAAGATGCTTCCCAAGAGCAGCATACGGCTGAAGGCTTTTGCCTGCTGCCAGCACTGTTCTGCTTGGCACCCAGGATGCCCTTCTCCCACTCTGTTCTCCGTAGTAGTCATGATACCCTCCCCCCTTGGTTGCTATCTCTCTCCATGTCTGTGTCTTGTTTCATGCCTTGTGTCCTTGTGGGCTTCCAGTGCTGAGCCCCTTGTGCTGGAGTGGTGCCAGCTGGGGACCTCGCTCTGCTTCTTCCTTGTGGACAGCTTATAAAGCTGATCCTGGAGTTGACTGTGTGAAATCTAAAGTGTTTTAGTCCTATTGATGGTTTTTCTGAAAACCTGTTTGAGTTTAAAGTTTGAGACCTCTTAATTATGTAGGGTACAAACAAGCTTTGATGTATGTTGTTTGATCATCTTGCCAGGTCGAAAACACCCCTGCTTTTTGTCTGTCCTTGAGCATGGAGTAGTGGGGGTAGGAGGGGTTCTGTTTCACTTCTTGTCTTAATTTCCTGTTGAAAAAGGAACAGTTTAACTTGACACCGAGTTGCACTCTTGACCTTGAAGGTCATTGAAGTGGCCTTGTTATGGCACACCACTGTGATTCCCTGGCTCTGGTGAGGGGGTGGAGTCAGAAGGTGTAAAAGGAAGGTGTAGGACTGAGGGCCTCAGGAGACCAGGGCCTGGCTCTTCTCAGCAGATGCCTGGAAACCTTGTCCTCTAATGCAGGAACCACATGAAAAGAAGTCTCTGCTTCAGGCCAGCCCTAGAGGAGCTGCCTTCAAGGAGGAACCAGGCTGGTCTGGCCTGTCTGAGGAGGTTTGGGATTGTCCCTTGGCAGTGTGAATACGCATGGGAAGGCCTTCCTGCCCAAAGCTTTAGGAATTCAAAGAAGAAGATCAGTCATAAAAAATGTCACCTTTAAGCAATTTATTTCAAACCGTGGCCCCACTTCGATGAAGGACTTCTTTCTTCAGTGTGCCCTTCTCTAGCAGCAAGTGCTGTCTCTTGTCCTCCCCTGCCCCATCTGATGAGATAGACGTGAATTATGCTGGGACACACCTATCATGAGCTCAAGAGGTACCTTGAGTCCTCAGTGTTGGCCGAGTGAGGAAGAAAGCTACCTCTTGTCTGAGTTTTCATACAAAAAGCAGGTAGACCGGAGCTTAGCAGATAGCAAAGATCTTTTGGATGGGCTCTGCTCCTCATGCACAGTGAACCAACAGGAAATGAGCTCTTTAAGGAAGGACTCATGGTGTTGACTGAAGTGTAGTATATGCCCTGTTACCCAGTCTCTAGTCATTGAGTCATTCTGTAGCAGGCCACTCTCCTCAGTGGCTCAGTCAGCTGAGCTGCACTCTCTCTATAAACCTTAGAAAGAGGCTGCATAGTGGGGAGGCGTCTGCACAAGAGGGGTTGATGTCTGTCTGTAGTAACTGGGTCCAACTGTCATATATAGGCATAAAAGCTATTAGGATATGGAGGAAGTGAATCTGTTCAGCAATAGTTTTTGGGGGGCGAGCTTGATCTTCTTGAGCAGCAGTTCGGACCTGTAGCAAACAAATATGATTCACCAGCTGCAGATCAGTCCTCTAGGCAGGCAGACACCAGGCAGTTCAATCCTGAAGAACGCCAGGCTCACCAACTGGCCTGAGGTGAGGCTGTGGAAGCCTCAAGCTGCCACAGGAACCGTGGAGCAGTTCTTGTGAGAGTTTTTTCAATGGCAGCATTACCACAAGTTGAGCTTAACAATGCTATGTAAGGTGAACCAATACATGTGTCTTTAGTGAAGAATAGCGAGGAGGAGCAAACCTAACCAATGCTCAGTGCTTGTCTCCCACTGTCTGTGGGGTCATATTTATACTCCTTCATCAAGCGTCCTTTCACATGTTTGCTATATCCAAACAGTCTTTCACCTGTGTCTGCTTTAGCAAGACATTCTCTCATCTGTGTGCTCCAGCAACCCATCATTTGACATAATTAACTTTCCAAAGAAACCAGAAACTTCCACTTCACACCCCCCTTTTTGTTTAGGACTTATCCTTTTCTCTATCATTTGCAATCTACACACAATGGAAATAATTGTAGGAACTATCACATTTTCAATAAATGCCATATGTACAATATAGTCAAGTGATCTGATAAAGCAACCTTAAATTCCTATCAATACACAATAATTAAGAGTTTTAAATTTCTATTACTGTGTAATAATTCAATCAAAACAATTTAAAATTTTTATCAATCCCTCCTGATCATAACCAATAACCTTCCATCCCAGATAACAATTATAATACATCAAATGACCAAACCTATCCACCCCAACTTAAGGGACTAGAGTGCCCATCTTTGTAAAATTGCATCCTGCTGAATTGGGGTGAAAAAGTCCTGTATGGGCCCCAAGGGGAAAATTGATTAGTTTGAAAGAACTAGCTATAGCATTTGTTGCCCAATCTCTGTGTTTACCCAGTCTCTGTATGTCTATCATTAGGGCTAGCCCTTTTGAAGTTGATTTGCATGCAGTTTTTGGAGAAATCAATAACTGAGACAGTTTGTGAGAGTGAATCCCCTGGGGTATTTGCTTTGTGAAGACGCTCATGTCTCAGCTGATAAGAGGATTTCTCTGGTCAGATCTAATCTTTATAAGTTGTTCGTAACCATGTTTTCTCATTCCCTGTAGATACAGAAGCATAACCACGCCCCCCATCTTAAAAGTATTGCAGGTTTCCATCCTAATGTCTGCACTAATATTAACATTCTAATGTTATGGTATATTGGCTAGCCCAGCTCATCAGTTTATTCAATAACCCAACAGTGTCTCTCAGCTGCTGTTGTTCCTTTTTCACCAATATTAAGAAAATTGAGAGCTAGCACATTAGTCTGTTCCTGGGGGTTTTCGCTCTCCCTTTTTCTTTAATAAGCATCTCTTTTAAGGTATGATTGGCTCTCTCTATAACTACTTGTCCTGTGGGATTATGTGGTATACCAGTAACATGTTTTGTATTGTAGTATGTGAAGAGTTGTTGCATCTTATTAGATACATATGCAGGAACATTATCAGTTTTAATTTGTGCAGTTATCCCCATAATTCCCATTATCTTCAGTAAGTGTGTAATAACACAAGCAGCCTTTTCAGAATTTAAAGCGGTTGCCCATTGAAACCCTGAGTACATGTCAATGGTATGGTGTACATACCTTTGTTTTCCAGATCCTGCAAAGTAGAAAACATCCATGTGCCAGATGTCATTTCTGTTGGTAACCTTGGGGTTACTACCAGCAGGTAGCAGAATTTGGTTGTATAGAGAACATGTAGGACATTTTTTAATTATTTCTTTGGCTTGTTGCCAAGTGATTGAAATTTTTTTCTTTAAACCTCTCCCATTAATATGATATTTCTCATGAAATTTTGAGACTTCTAACACATTCCCTATTAGTAATTTATCAATTTTGTCATTTCCATGAGCCAATGGACGTGGCAAACCTATATGAGACTGAATGTGAGTAATATATAATGGATAGTTTCTACTTCTGATAGCCTGTGCAATTGTATAAATAACAAAGTTAATTCAGAATTATCAGGTAGAAATCCAGCAGTCTCTATGCAAAACAACTCCTTCTGCTTACAAGGAATTTAGTTATGTTAAGAGGTTCAGGATGCCAGGCGGTGGTGGCGCACGCCTTTAATCCCAACACTTGGGAGGCAGAGGCAGGCGGATTTCTGAGTTCGAGGCCAGCATGGTCTACAGAGTGAGTTCCAGGACAGCCAGGGCTACACAGAGAAACCCTGTCTCGAAAAACCAAAAAAAAAAAAAGAAAAGAGGTTCAGGATAATCTAATAATACCATAAGGAAAGGATATAGTTCTGACTTTGAACCAATGTATATGGACTTTTGACTACCTTGCTTATTTTATCTGACTTATAACTTGCCATACCAATCTTGTTTGCATCAGTATAAAAAGTTGGTACCTCTGGCCACTCTCCCCAGTGGCTCAGTTACCTGAACTGCACTCTCTCTATAATCCATAGAAAGGCTGCATAGTGGGGAGCTATCTACACAAGAGGGGCTTGATGTCTGTCTATAGTAACTGGGTCCAACTATCATATTTGCCTGGTTACTAGGGAGTGGATGTATGTTTATATGTATGTATGTTTATATGTATGCATGTGTCCTGAGTTCTCTTTCATCCAGTCTCATAGCCCAAGTATATTGATTTATATCATCATTTATTGTGGAAAAATTTCATCTTAGATAAACCATTTGGAGGGTCCTAAGAGACTTATCTTACTTAGATTTTTATCTTTGATTTTATCATTGTTATTATTGATATATACTCCTATGTTACACTTTTTGGCTTCAAGTGTTCAGCATTTTCTACTTTACTGATGTTTTTCGGTTTGGTACCAGAGTAGATTTGTGACACAGGGTGTCAGGCTGTTCTTATACATTTGCCTCTGGTAAGCAGGTTATTCACAGGTAAGTGTGCATATTCATATCTGTGAATGCAGGAAAAGAGCAAACCCAGATGCCTGATCCTCTGTCAGCTCAGCTGTCTGAGGACTGACCTAGAATGTGCAGCTCTGACTGTTCCTCATGAGCTCCATGCTGGAGTAAACTGCAGCGCAAACACTGGATTTCCCTTCTGTTAGTAATGCACCTTTGTCTAGTTAATGTGTGTTAAAAGAAAATGGAGCTGATAAATATTTCAACAACCAATCACCTTCCTTATCTTTTCTCCATAGGAAGTTAACAGCTGCCGAGACTCTCTGGATTACTGGACAATACATGGACTATGGCAAGCATCTAATGCAGTAAAACCTAATGAAGCAGTCAAGGAAAGCTAGCTTGACTCTAGTCGCCATAAGTAGAATTGTTAGGCTTGGTAGAAGTTTCTTCAGCTGACCAGATTCATATGCATATATTTATATACATATGAATATATTTGCTTTTATCTTATGTATATGATGTTTCCCCTGCATGTTTGTCTGTGCACCGTGTATATACCAGGTACTTGCAGAGGCCAGAAGTGGACATCATCCCTGGGATTGGAGTTACAGGCAGTTGTGAACCACCACGTGGGTGCTGGGAATTTACCATCGGTCCTCTGCTTCCAGAGTAGCCAATGCTCTTAACTACTGAGACTCTCTCCAAGCCCCGCTTATCGTAGATAAATAAGGATCTTGGGTCCTTTCTTACTTTATTATTGTGGCCTACTTATAAATACTTGAAATGTTAGATCAATAGATAGACAAATAAACTTTTACACACTTTACAAGCAGCCAACTCCCCTCCATCATGTCTGCATTCTCTTCTGTTCTTTATTGATGCATACACCTGTAGTATTGAAGTATGCATATTTTGTTGCCACTTTTAGAGTGGATGTGGCCCATATACCTTAAGGTCCTCAGATAGGAAAGAACTGAGACTGGGATCCATCCAGAGCTATTCCTTATGTTTCTTCTGCTGACAACCCAGCTTGTCTATTCTGCTCCTGGACTTGTTTGACTCTACTGGTTCCTTTTTGGTAACCAAGTCAAACTCTTTGCCCGGAACCATTGTTTGTTGACTGCCTGTGTGGAGTGAGGAGTTCCTGATCAGAATTTCTGTTTTACGCAGATTTCAATGAAAGTACTTCCTAGTGCCTGGTATAAAACATCCTAACTAAGACTATTATTTCTTCTTTTTCTTAAAAATTTGGATTTCAAGGCCTGATAGAGCAGAAGATTGTAACCAATCCTGGCATTTTAACTTAGATGAGATTAAGGTATTGATCTTTTTGTTATACTTTTATTGGAACAGAATGTTGAACTAAATGAACTCTTTCTTCAAACATGTACCTTCAAAGTTATGTTTAAAAAAATACAGGATCAGGAATGAATTCACTAGGACTGAGCCCCTGGGTCTGTTTAGTAATTACTATCTACAACAATCACATAAGCTCCAAAACAAAATAAAAAAAATTAACCTTTTTTCTCCTTGTCTTCAGCTTGAATAAGCTGATAGAAGCAGGCTCAGGTGGGAGCAGGGCCTGTCCTGGCTGCATAGACCCTGAGGCTTACCTGTCAGCCCTAGCTAGTTCTTAGCATGGGGCTTCTGAGTCCGTGAGTGAAAATGGGCACCTAGTCTGTATGGCCTAGGGTGAGCCATTTGCAGACAACTGTGGCTAGGAGCAGGTACATGGTACCCCAGGCTGATCAGTTCTGGCCGTAGGTGGCATGCGATTCTAAGTAGGGTCTCTGAGCAAGGGAGCAATGATGGACCTCTTCATTATCAAAGTTCCTAGGCCAGGAATAAGTTGTGAGCATGCGAGAGGTTTAACAGAAGTGCTCTGGGAGTCATGTGGCATACTGAACGTTTCTTCACATTCGTCTTTCCTTAAGGGACGCCAACAATCTGAGTTTGTTCATATGCCAGGGTTACTGGGGTGGAGTAGAGCACATGGCAGGCCTGACATGTGAACATCACAGAGCCCAACATTCTGTCATTGGGTGTCAGGCATGGTTGTCCTTTCCTGAGTGTGTGAATGTGCACACACTGAAGCTCTCACGTGACGGATCACTGAGGTGGTGACTGCGCTCTCAGGCCTTCCTAGACTTGGGGTGCGCCATGCAACATTGCCATGGCATATAAAAACTCTGCACATATGACTTCAGGTTTCTTTTGTTTCTCAAGAGTCCAGGCCAGGTTGGCCAGGAAACAGATGTTGAGGTCAAAGTAGATGGTGAGACTAAACCCACTAAACCACGACTGTCAGTTAATAGAAGTGCATTTTTCTTAAAGCCAGAATTTTTCAGTGTCTATAGAGACTGTAAAACAGTGCCAGTGTCTACTACATTGCAAGTCATCACATCGAGGTATTAGGCAAAGTTTTCAATTCCTAATAGCTGAGCCTTGGATAAACCTCATCAGCTAAGATACTGTTGCTGCACAACACTAGACTCAGCATTTAAAAGCTGATGGGAGAGGGAGCAGGGAGGAGGAGGCCAGGACAAGAGGAGTTTCCGTAGTATTCGTGGGTTAAATAGCCTGGAAGGGAGGTCAGAACGGACGGCAGGGTTGAGCTGCTTTTTTGCTGGGGGGCCCTGGGTCTGTTGTAGCCATGCCCTACTGTCCCCCAGAAAGTCCTGGCTTGCTTCTGCAGCATTAGTGTTCGGTGTAGTGTCTCCCCAGCAGGAACTAGCTTGGCTGTCAGTTATATCACCCTCTTATCCCCAGAGGTCTGACGGGCTGAAGCCAGGTTGAGGGAAGTGGCCGTGAGGAGGCACATGAAACTGAGAGGAGGGGCGGACAGTATTGGAGAGGAGGAGGCAGGGCTGTGCTTATGTGGGACTGGGAGGCTGCCTGACAGGGTTTGGTACGTGGGGATGGGGGAAAGCCAAGGTATCCTTCCTATATAGCTTTAAGTTCTTCTGTCTCTGCTTATACAGACAGTAAAAACTGAGCTTGAATCCTGTGGGCCTGTGTTACTACCTGCCAGATTCGGAGGATGCAGGCGGCCTTGCTCAAAAAGCTCCTCTGGAAATCTGGGCCTGGCAACTTTTCTTTTTTTTAATAGACATTTATTTTGGAGCTGTTTTATATAAACAGAAAAACCAAATGCAAAGTACAAACTGAGTATTCTTCACTGTTACCAGCCATCATGTGTTGATTCTTACAAATGAGCCAGTATTGATCCCATACTATCATCTGAAGGACACAGCCTACATTAGGATGCATACCTTATGCTGTAGTTTATGGGTCTTGACAAGTCAGGGGGGTAAGTATCCTGTGAAGAGGTTTCACTGCTTAAAGTCCATGTCCACCTCCCAACCTCCTCTTGTTAGTCCTGATATCCACGGCAAACCATGGATCTCATTGTGTCACAATTTGCCCTTTCCAGAACGTCTTGTGGTTGGAGCCGTGCAGTGCATAGCTTTCTCAGACTGCAGCTGTCACTAATGGCAAAGCTCCTTATGCATCTGTGGTCTCTGAGCCCATCTCTTCCTCAGCTCATTCTCTGAGGGCTTGTGTTTTCACGACTTTAACATGCTTCAGGATAAGCACAAAATCATTTTGCTCATTTAAGTTGTCCGAGATTGAATGCTTTTTGCTTACTATATTGGTTTGTTAAATTTGCTTAGAAGTTTTGAGTTGTTAGGTCTTGGGTAAATGTTCTGTTTAAATTACCTCTAGGACCTTCTGCGAGACATGAAGATCTACTGGCCCGATGTGATTCACCCGTCTCCTAATCGCAGCCAGTTCTGGTAAGTCTGAGTTTCTGTTGGCCGTATGCATTTTAAACAGAGGTATGAGAGTTTCTAAGTGTCTTGGATGACAGCTTGTGGGAGGAATAAAGAATAGACGAGAGACCCTGTCTCCAGAGGCTGAGAGCTGCCTATTGTCAAATGACTGGTCTGTCACTTTGGCTGTTTCTCTCCAGGTTAGAAATGAGGTCAGGTGGGATTTATATTATGAACTTGTTTTCTAAGCTATTGTTATTTCATTTATTACTTCATTGAGAGAGTCCCATTTCCTGAAATTTAACTAAATCAAATGCTTGCATATTTAAAAATCATTTTGAATCAGACACATATAGAGAGGGAACATGCCTTAAAATAGTGATGTCATGGAGACCAGAGTCAGAGAAAAGGTGGGATTCTCACAGGGATGGTCTTCTTCCAGGTCAGCAGGAGCTGAGCCCAGAAATAACTCAATTATTTGGAAAGCATTGTTTTTTAAAAGAAGATAAAATTGACTCAACTGAAGGCAATTTTTTTGACATCTTCCAGTATGAAATATTATTATAGCTTCTAATATTTTCCAGATATCTTAATTAAACCTAGAAACATTTCTGTCTTCTAGGATTTTTGGAGGAATAAAATGCTTAAGTTTGGTAAAATGCTACAAGGCAGTGGAATATAAGGGATGTCCCCATCCTGGATCATGGTGTGGAGTGTGACTTTTTCTTGAAGGGTGCTATTTAGGATCTTTGAACTGTAATGTGAAGGTTGGAATCAGCCCTAGCTAAACAGAACGTACAGTGAAGGCCTGGGTGACACGCAGCTTCCTAGACTGAGTCTAGGTTGTCCCCCACACTGACTGCTTTCCCACTGAGCTCAGTTCCCAGTGCTATTTTTAGTTCTGAGAAGGCTGCTTACTCAATTGCTTAGGCTAGCTCACTTTGTAGCCCAGGCAACTCCTGAACTTGTCTTCCGTATCCTGTATTCTAGGAAGTATTTCAACTTAATGTCTGTAATGAGTTGAGGTGAGGGAAAATGAAAAGTTCTTTATGTAGTACTTCTCAGGGTGCTTGAAGTGATGAATTGTGGTGTGTGTCAGCTTTCCATAACTGAGACAAATATCCCAGAAGCATCAGATGGAAAAAGAAGATTTGTTGGGCCCGTGGTTGTCACAGGTTTAAGTGTCTGATTGATTCTGTTGCCTTTGGGCCTTTGCAGCCCAGTGCATCATTGTGGAGCATGTACAGAGGCGGCAGCTCACCTCATGGAAACACAAACAAATACGGGAAGAGGAGTGTTGCAGTGTCTTCTTGGGCACATCCTCCAGTAGCCTGAATTCTTCTCAGAGGCCACATCCCTATAATTTTACATCACTAGCTAGGGACCAAGCCTTTGATGTATAGGTCAGCACACTCCAGAACCAAGCTGTAGCAGTAATTATGTAAAATAGGATTCCAGTTGTGCACCATGCCTGAGGCAGTCTGACCTTATGGCTTGAAATAAATCAGTACAGATAAGACAGCCAATTCTGTACACGGAGCCCTATACAGTTAACCAAGCAGTATGGGCAACATATGAATTTATTTTTGTGTTTATTAGTGGCAAACTGATTTGCCTTTGTTTTTAAGTTGGATGTTAAAATGGCAGACTTTACACACATGACTTGTATACTAGTGTTTGCACTTGGGGGTGCTGTGTTCCCCTTGAGTCTTCTTTGGCTACCTTGGCATTCTTGAGAGCTTCGTTATAATCCATTGATCAGGGTGAAGGGAAGCTCTTAGACAATGTTTAAAACTCCAATTAAAAATAGAGTATCCTTTAAAAAACTGTTTATTATGTGTGGGGTTATTTTGCCTGCCTGCATTTATGTGATGCCATGGTACCCACGGAGGTCAGAAGAGAAGAATGTCAGAGCCATTGGAAATGGAGTTGTGGACAGTGAAAGCTGCCGTGTGAGTGCTGGGAACTGAACCTGGGTTCACTCTCTAACTGCTGAGTCATTGTTCCAGTCCATAGGATGTTTTTAAAAAAAAAAAAAAAGTGTGTGTGTGTGTGTGTGTGTGGTGTCATGGTAGGTTGGTCTTTGTGTGTTGGAGCTAGTGGAGGGCAGAACTTTCTCATTCATAAGCTAACAGTACTATTTCCCTTTGCAGAATTCTGTAAAACAGTAAAGAATGCAAAATGTTTATAAAAATTAGTCCTAGGGGCAAACACAGGAAGACAATCAGACTTAGTCTGAGCTACACAGCAAAACCCTGTTTCAAAAACCAAACCAACCTAAGCGGCCAACACACAACAAAGCCCCTCAATTAGCACTGAATACAAGGAATTATCATTACATATTTTTTGTAATACAGTAACTACTAACCATTTGCAGGTGCTTCCCCAGGTTTCTTTGTTTACTTCAGGCTTCAGGAGAATATCTATGTGAGTGCTCTTAATTATTAGAATTAGTAGAGGGAGGCTGACGGGGAATGGTGACAAGCCACCCTGCCTCCTCTTTTGTCCTTATGTTGAACCAGGCCTGGATTGTGCCACTCCCTGGAATTCCCTGGCTTATACACTGGCTCTGCAGAGGGTCACATAGTACTGCATAATGTGGCAGGTGTCTCAACCGTGGCATTTTCTTCTTTTTCAGTTAGTTTGTTGTTATTTGAGTACTCTGTGTTCGTAGAGATGCCCCGGAAGTGACTTATAATAGAAAGCATGAGAAGACTGAGCAGTGCTCTTTGGAGGTTGTTTTGTTGCATGTTGTTGGGCCTTGACCTTAGCACTGGACATCTGTCCTTCCTGCTTTGTGAAGGCTACATATGACAGCTCTGTTGGAGAGGTCTTATCTGAGCATTACACTGTAAATCTCACAGGAAACATGAGTGGGATAAACACGGCACCTGTGCTGCCCAGGTGGACGCCCTCAATTCCGAGAAGAAGTACTTTGGGAAGAGCCTGGATCTGTACAAGCAGATTGACCTCAACAGGTGGGTACATGCTTCACTCCATGCCTTCCAACATTGACCTGAGCCCAGGCCACTGGGAACAAGTGTGGAACACTCCTGCTAACAGCCTCAAAGGTATGGTCCCTGAAAGTGGTGCCTCAATGCTGGGAAGGAAGAGAGCCCCTGACAACTCTGGCCACTCTGGAGTATGACCACAGAGTGCAGGCTCAGGCTGCCTCGTGGTACTATACTGTCATCAGTGAACCAGCCCCAGGGAAGGGAAGACTGGCAGGCATGCTATAGTCTCTGAAAATATTGCTTCCTTAAGATTACTTCCCTAGAGACACCAAGCATCATAGATCTTTGTGTCTGGTTATACTGCTCCTAGAACAGAGGGAAGCAGAGGACAAGGGTCCTTTAAGCCCTAGAAATGAGCCAAACCTATGTAGATGTAGACATTTACTGCCTGCCTTAACCTTGGTTTCTGCAATATTGTCACTACACTGAAGCAGTGTGTAAGAAAGACACACCCTGCAATGTCAGGGGGCTGGCCTGACTCTTTATCTAGACATGTCTGCTGAGCCAAGTGTATTACATGCTTCTTATTTGTTTATTTCTTGAATTTATTATTTATTTGTTATTAAGTATATGTACATACATGTGTGCATGTGTGTGTACATGCATGTGCCACAGTACATATGTGGAGGTTAAAGGACAACTTTGTGGAGATGGTTCTCTTCTTCTACCTTTACATGGGTTCTGGGTATTGAACCCAAACTGAGCTTCTGTGGGAAGTGCTTTTACCTGCTGAGTCATCTTGGTGGCTCTCAAGTTTTCTTACCGTGACTGAATGTTATAAACGAGTGAACTGTGAGAGAGTGGTAAGAGTTCACCACTAAATGTAGAGAGTCTGAGGAAGGCATCACACAGGAGCCCAGGCTGCCACAGGCTCAATGTAGACAGTCCAAGGAGAACGTCACACGGGAAAAACCTTCATCCCCCGGGGTCTGGGCCATGAGTGTGGAGTGCTCACAAATGGAATGAGTTCCCTTACAGCAAACCCTAGAGCTAGAGAGATGGTTAATCCTCCCTTTGTAAGGACACAGACATTTAGACTGTGAGGAGTAAATGTCTGCCGATGATGAAAGATTTTACAGTGTCTGCTTGTCATTCGTACAGCCTGTTCTAGTACAGCAATTCTCCTTCAGGTGGGAATAACCCCAAGACCCTTTGCTCATCAATCATATTTAAGGTTCATGAATTAAATGTGCTTGAGGATGACTAAACTATTGGTTCCCTAGAAAATGCCTTGCCTCTAGCCAGAGAGCACTCATGATGATGTCTCACCATCTCACACAGCCTTCTGTGTCATTTTGCTCAAAGGTAACCTTAAAGCCACCAGCTGGCAAAGCACGGGCCTGTAGAGGCCTTGTGAGCCTTTCTGACATAAGTTGTACAATTTGGCTGTAAAACCTCTCTAGATCTTTTCTCCATGACATAAAAAGTGGTGGGCAGTGATTAGATTTTGAAGTTCCTTCTGTCTTTTAAATTTTTTGTATTATTAGGCTGACATGGTAACATATACCTTTAATCCCAGCACTTTGGAGGCAGAGGCAGGTGGTATCTAAGGTTGAGGCCAGCCTGATCTGCATAGCAAGTTCTAGGTGAACCTGGCCTACACAGTGGGACCCTGTCTCAAAACAAAATAAAACACCCAAATATCTTCATTATTAAGTATATGCACTAGGAGTTACATAGCAGCATGTGTGACAAGTCCTCAGTGTTGTGAGTTGAGTATGTGGTTTATTTAGCCTGTGGGGTTTCTGAGAACACAGTATTCTCTTTCAGTAAGGAGAAAACCTTTGGAAACTCTAACTTCAGAAACTCCTGGGCACTTCAGAGGGATCACTGCAAAAAGGTCCATCCTGTCCTTCTGGAGCACAGGGAAAAAGAGGCTGTCCTCCCAGAAAGGCTGACAGACAGGCCCAGAGAGAGATTCTGCTGCTGAGAACGGCCCCAGGCTGATAGCCACAGTTGTTCTGAGTTGAAAATGGCCTAAGTTGCTCCTATTTGTAGCCATTAAAGCCCAGTAATTTCTCGTTATAGGTACTTATAGAGCATTTACTCTTGAAACACTGGCTCTATGGGGTCACAGCCACTCATAGCCACATACCTGGTTGTCAGCAAGTCATTCCAGAGGCCTGCTACCTGAAGGCTGTCCCAGTAGTGCCTGCTTAAAATGACAGAGCGATTGTAGAGGAATGATTGCTTTCCCCAGTTTCTCCACGCAAATGTAGGATTCCTGTCTGTTTCATAAGATACAAACAAGGTATCAGAGAGCGAGTGTCATGCTTACTCACTACTTAGTGTAAAAGCTACTGCAGGGCAGTTCCCAGAACACCTGCAAGTGCACACATGGGCTAGCACTCAGCTGCCTTCACTTAGAAGAGCACACGACACTGCTTGGCCCATCTTTCTCTACTTTATTCCTGGGCTGCCTGCATCAGGTGGAATAGTGAATGACCACCGGTGCTAAGCAACATTTTTCAGTAATGCCATGAAAATGCATCAGTAAAACATCTGGTCACAAACTTCATTAACATGTTAAGCTCAGTCTACCCAAGGCACTGGTGCTATAACTTAGAATAAATGTTGTTTTGAAACTGGAATATTTTATACTTTCTTGGAACCCATGTTGATCATATACTGATGGCTAGGGCAGGCAGTGGCAAGCTTACATAGATTTTGGGGCATTTCTGGGGTTTCTGGGACCTTTCTGCCTCCTCTTTCCTGCTTGTCCTTTGCTACCACAGAGCAATGGCAAGCCAGCACTTAGACTTGCAGCCTCAAATCTACCCTCTTGGGTCACAATCCAAAATCATGCAGGATGCTGTGGTGAACCACAGAGAACTCCTTTGGAATGAGTGGTCTAGGGACCTTTACATTGTGTCTCCAGTATTTTAGTTTGTTATCAGAAACTTGATGGGGTTCTAGGCTATATGCATTTAAATTCTTTGAAGATGTGGCCAGCACAGTTCTTCAGGATAAGCCTAGAGTCACAAGAACAAGGATAAGGTGTCTTGCGGAGCTTGTGTGACCAGTAGCTTGCACAGGTTTGTGGCTGTGGAAGGTGTTGTTGGAATACTGTGTAGTTCTGGAGAGGGCCATGTGGATAGCATGTACCTAGGCTAGAAAAGAAGGGAATGGGAGCTGCCTCTTTGCTGTCCTTTTTAACAGACTTATTGCTGCAAGTCAGAAAAGACAGTCTTCTTTAAAAGCATCTTGATTTTTCACTGAAATCCAATAAAAAGAACATAGTGTGATGTGCTGTCATAATGCAGCTAATTTTTAAATTTTATTTTAGTGTACTACAAAAATTTGGAATCAAGCCATCTATCAACTACTACCAGGTAAGTTTACCTTTATCTAGTATCTAGTGTGTGTCATTGGAGACATTTGGCAGGATCCATTCATCTGCAGGCTGCACTTGGGTTTTAAAGTGACCCAGCACAGACCTCCTTGAAATGGGTTTTCCTTGGAGTCTTTGTGTTTGCATATGAGCATACACATGGACTGCCTTTGCCACTGGCTTGGAGGCACAGATACTTTATCCTCCAGGCCTCAGCACGGGGTGGAGCACGAGTCTGAAAAAGTACATTCAACGTCATGGAATTGGAGGGGAGGCACATTGGCTCTTTGCTTTTCATGTAAACTATGTGACACAGGAAATAATGTCCCTTTTTACTGACTGAGAAGGACGTGTGCAATGTAGATGCCTTCAACTCTGGATTATCTGTTTTCTGTCTGTCGTTCACAGAGCTTAAATACTACCTGGTCTCACAGGCGAGCTCACAGATGGGCACTGTTACTCTGTCCTGGTGACAGGGTGCCCAGTAACCTGGCAGCTCTGTCTACAGCACTGTGTTTATTTTCCCAGTTGATTTGTATCTCCCTCTGTAGAGAGTAGGGAGTTGGAGCCTGGGCTTGAGGAAGGTGCTGTGGTGGCCAATTAAGTTAGACTCTTCTGAACAACCTCAAGATGGGAGCTTACTGTAGGGCTTCCCTGAGCTCATCAGACTCCTGTTTAAGGTGATAAGGGGAAAGAATTTTAGTTTCACCTGCTTGATGTTCAGAGATAATATCTGTGGTGATGGGAATGGCAACTGCCGAGTTGGCTTGTGCACTTAGTAAGGTGGTAGGAATACCAGACAGTGGTTTGGTAAAATTCCAGATCCAAAGCATTTGACATACAGCAGGCTTTCTGCTTTGCATCATCCCATAGGCAGCTCTGAGGAGTTCCTAATGAACCTGTGTCCTGACATGTTCTGGTTGCCTGGTGCTAGGGACCAAGGACAAGGGGAGAGTTGACCTCTAGGGAGAACAGAGGCTGAGCTGTTGGACTTGGTAGCTGTTAGTCTTGACTTGGTAGGACTCAGTAAGGGGAGGGGTGATAAATGCAACCAGACAGTGTGAATTTAAGAGTCAAATGGGGCAGCAGAGTGCAATAGAAGTGTCCTGTAAAAGAGGTGCTGCCAAAGTCCACAGCAGAGAGGCCAGGCAGATGTGGGTGACTGTTACAGAAGCCATAGCACAGATACTGAGTACTACAGATGGTCTCATGGGAAGAGGAGGGAGCTCCACTTGGAGTGTGATAGGATGTGTGCTTATCCTATGATGGAGGGGGTCGCAGAACACAGGGTCTAATTTTGTAGTTCACCAATGGGAGGTGGGTGCTCTGAGGGGCTACTTTTTTTTTTTCTGTGATGGAGGCAGTTTCCACTGCAGAGAGGGAAAGCTGCAGAGACAGAGGTCTGAGGGAGGGGTAGGCCTGGGGAAAAGCTTTGGGGATCCCAATCATCAGTTTGGTGAGGGTGGCTTTAGGTAAAGTAGCATAGCAGGAGAAGCTGGGCTAAGCTGGAGACAGGAAAGAGTAGAGCTGCCTAGTGGAGGGAAAGGAGGAGCCGAGAGCAGACAAACTGTTGGTGATGCCTGGGCCTCCTGGGTAGAGCCCAGGTTGGTTAGTTGGGTAGAGACTTGTCCCTAGTGATGGTCCAGGACATCCTCAAACTTGACTTCAGGTTCTTTAGGATACAGGGGTGGGAGATGCTCTTAAAGAAATCAGTGAGTGTGTGAGAACTCTCCTGTTGAAGTTCATTGCTAATGCTTTTGCTTAATATCAGCTTGCAGATTTCAAAGATGCACTTACCAGAATCTATGGTGTGGTGCCTAAAATCCAGTGCCTTATACCAGAACAGGTAAGACATGCATTTTGTCACCCCCCCCCTCTCTCTATTGAAAAGATCATTTTAATTTCCTGATAGTTTTGTCTCCACTGTGGAGTTTGTGGGACAGGGATGCATTTGGGTGTATTGTCTGTGTGTTCAAGCACATAGATGTCTTGAAATAACTTATGTGTTTCTAAAATCCCTTCCTTAGGGGAGACGTAAACATTTGCTTCCACTCCTAAGGTCCCAACAACATACTGAGGCATGATTCCATTAAAGTTCACTCTGGGGACCCATGAGTTCATGGAACTTAGTTACAGAACATAAGCAAGGGTTACCACAGAGGCATGGTGCTTCTCTCCCAAAAGGCCACACCAGAATGTCTCTAGCCAGCAGGGACGAGGGTATTTCAAAGCTGTATGATGGACCCTTAAGTCTAGTCTTCCCTGACTATATACTCAAGTTAGAGACCACATGTAGTTGCCTACAATAGGAGATAGGAAGCCACTGGATATGGAGGTGAGGGTCATGTGACCCTCCTGACCAGACTCTGTGAAGGCGTGTAAACAGTGAAGGAACCCAGTTGTTTGGCTCAAAGGCTAGTTTTGTGCAGCACCATAGGCTTGATTTTTATGTTGCTTCATTCTAACAAGATTATCCTGTGGAAGAGAAAGGAGAGGGGAAGAGGGGAAACAAGGAGTTAAACATTTCTAAGTTTCTAAGATTTTTGTTTTGTTTTGTTTCTTTATATTGTCTGTCTGGTTGGTTGGTTTTGTTTTTCATTTTCATTTTTAAAAGATCTATTTATTTATTTTATGCATATGAGTACACACAATAACTGTACAGATAGTTGTGAGCCTTCATCTGGTTGCTGGGAATTGACTTTTAGGACCTCTGCTCGCTCTGGTCAACCCTGCTCACTCTGGCTCAAAGATTGTAAATACACTGTAGCTGTCTTCAGATGCACCAGAAGAAAGCGTCAGATCCCATTACAGTTGGTTGTGAGCCACAATGTGGTTGCTGGGATTTGAACTCAGGACCTTCGGAAGAGCAGTCAGTGCTCGCAACCGCTGAGCCATCTCACCAGCCCTTTCATTTTCATTTTGGAGACAGGGTTTCTCTATTATATAATGAGCTGTCCTGGAACTGGCTGTGTAGACTAGGCTGGCCTCCAATGTACAGAGATCCACCTGCCTCTCTGTGTGCCACCACCCCTGTAAGTTTCTAAACTCTTAATTACTTTAATGTGGTTTTACTGTCTAATTTCTAGACAAACTTGTAGTTTTTCCAAGCTTCTAAAAAAAACATGGATATTCTTTGGGCCATCAGGAGCTGTTTTCTTGACCTTTACTCTGCCAGGGTCTCTATGTGTGCTGTGTGTATCTTTTTTTTTTTTTTTTTTTTTTTTTTTTTTTTTTAGATATTTTCTTTATTTACATGTAAATTTCTCCATTCCCAGTTCCCCTCCAAAAAACAAAGAAACAAACAAAAACAACAAAAACAAGCTCCTGTTGCCTCTTTTTTTGCCCCTGTTGTGTGTATCTTTATGGTCACTTTTTGTTTGTGTTTTCTCCATGCTGAAAACACCACCTTGATGCAGGCTTCCAGACTACAGAGATTAACCCCTGGGGACTGTGAGAGGCAAGGCTCTGCCCAGGCCCCCTCCTGAGCCAACAGCCCTCCTGTGTGCAGAGGGTCTGCTCAATCTGGAGCCTGATCTGGAGCCACTGCTTTTGTTTGCAAGTGTTCAAGTTTTCTGACTCCCAGATTGATAATAACCCAGGGCTCCTGAGTTCTGAATTGCCTACCTTTTTCTACTTTTAGGGAGAGAGTGTACAGACCATTGGCCAGATAGAGCTGTGCTTCACCAAGGAGGACTTACTTTTGCGAAACTGTACTGAGCTAGATGAGCAGCTGTCCTCCAGGCAGGAAGCCTGGCTGGCCATGGAGGCGTCTACGCATGGGATGATGGTCTGTGAAGACGGTCCAATCTTCTACCCTCCACCTACAAAGACCCAACATTGATGGCCACATTTTGGAAATATTTTGTATTCCACAAACTAAGAAAAGTTCACAAATCATTGCTTTCTAAAATTTCACTAAAAAGTTTCTTAAAATGAGTTTGGCTTTTTCTTGTGTGTGAAAGAGTTGATTTTTGTCTGGTCTAATTAGTAGGTGCTCCTGTGCTGTCCCTGCCAGCTGGCAGCCACACAGCCTCTGGCAGCCTCATTTCCTGTCCCACAGACAGCCGCTGTTGTCAGCCTCACTTCCTGTCCAGAAAAACAAGCTTCATATTGCTAATAAGAACTTGAAAGTCTCAGCACAACTTTTTATTTTGGTCAAGTTTAAATTACTCTGTTTATTTAAAATTAAAAAATATTATTGTACATGTATGATCTGTGTGCATGTGTATGTGTGTGTGTGTAGGTGCACATACTATGGCACCTATATAAAGGTAAGAGGAAAATTTGGGGGAGTCATTTTCTTTAGCATTAGTTTCTGGGTATCAAATCCAGGTTATGCTATAGTGAAATAACACTCCCCAGTGAGAATTCACTCTGTGTTCTCAGAGAATAAGGAAAAGCTCTTCATTAAAGTATTATGTCTGCCCTGGCAGTCTGGCTAGTGCTCAAAGAGACACTGGCCTTGAGCAGAGAGACACATGATGGTTTATAAGGATGTTGAGCTACAGCATTCTGTATACATTATCAGCTGAAAAGTCTCCTTTAGGTCCCTGTCCCTAGTTAACTTTGAGCAGTCAAACATGTTTTATAGAGAAAGACAATACAAGCTTTGCCATCTTGGACAGGCAGTGGAGTTACATAACGAAGCTACTGTCCCAGTTATTTTTGAAGTAGATAATGTTGCACTTTTCAAGTAGCTACTACCCAGGGTCTTCCTGTCTACCTGGCAGAATTCTGTTAATAGGGCCAGGACTGTGTGGGCAGCTATTAACCAGTGCCATCCTCTTTGAACTAAATGGTAGAAGCATGTTCTTTTGATATGGGAATAGGGCCTACTGACCAGGGTTGTCCTTTTTGTTATGGGAATAGGGACTCGAGTAGTGGCAATCTTAGTGAATAAATCTTAGCAGAAACTATCCTAAGCAAGCCTAAAACTTCAAGTATGTTAGAGCTTGTTTGCAGTTTCTAACAAGCATGGTTACTATGCCAGTTATCCTCCCTCCTTCAGTAAATTCTACTTTTGTAACTTAGTATTTCCTAAGCAACTTTAATGGTAAATCTTTTATGACATTAGCTTGTTACTCCCAGTCTTTTCCTTATCAATCAGCCCTGTGTAGCCGTGGAGCCATCTCACCAACCCTATCCATCCTGATTACTTAACAGAACAGTGTGTGCAGGTATTACGTTAAAACGTTTTAAATTGCTTAGTCCTCAGAACAACTATGCTCTCAAAAACATCTTTAAAAACTGCTGTGTTGGGCTAGAGAGATGGCTCAGTGGTTAAAAGCCCTGATTGCCCTACCAGAGGACCTGAGTTCAACCACATGGTGCCTCACAACCATCTGTAATGGGATCTGATGCCCCCTTCTGGTGTGTCTGAAGACAGCAACAGTGTACTCTCATATATAAAATAAATAAAAATGGGAAAAGAACCTGCTGTCTTGATTGGTGTTACTATATCTGCTTAACAATTAAAAGGCTTTCAGATCAGCTCAAGCAAGACCTGACCTTTCTATAAGAGACATCTGAAATGCAGTGAGCTTATTAACAGGATTTATCTAGGTCAGTAAAACAGCCGTCATTGTGGTGGAATTGAAGGGACTAACCCTCCCCAGCATGTGAATTTAGACAGTTGCTTTGTGGACAAACGAGTAAGGATCTGTGCAGGAGCAATTCTTCGGCTTTTCTGTGTTAGAGGGAGGAGCTGGCCCAGCTTATGCGCTGGGGTAGGGGTGTGGTCCTGGGGGATGGATCCCACAGTTCTCTCCTTACCTTGTTCCTTTGCCCCTCCCGAAAGCACATCTGTTTCCAGTGCCCCTTCACTTAGGCCCAGAGCATGCACTGCTCTCTGGAACTCATGGCTGGTGTTGAGCTGTGGGAAGGGCCAATTGGAAACAGGTAAGCAAGGGACTTGTCTCCTGTCTGGACTGGCACTGGCTCCTTCACTGCCCTGTAGTGGGAGGGTTGTGTACCTTGGACTTGTTTAGAAGATGGCTTTGTTTCAAATCCTTTTGCAAACAGAGCTCAGAGCTGGGTTTCCACAGGAGGCTGTGTTGTCTCTCCTCTTTACAACAGTTTATTTTGTATCCTTGGAGACAGGGCTTGCAGTGTTCCTCGGACGTTACCTTAGTTTGCTTTTGTTTTAAAAGCAAGCATCATTCTTTAAAATAGGGCATATTTGTAATTCTAGTCCTAGTATTTCTTGAGAGCAGCCTGAATTCACATAGGCTGGCATTATGGGAAGGTATGGGCCATGGGATGAAATGAGTTTGCTAGAGTCCTCTGGTCCTCATGTAGGCTAAACAGTGAAATCCTAGCAATAGCACGGAAGTTCTCAGCTTCTGCCACTGGACCAGTGCTCTGACTTTCTGGCCTATTGTACAGCAGCAGGTAGTTAATAAGTTCTCAGAGGCCTTGGCCAAGTCAGGTAAGTGTGTGAGCTTTGATGAGCCAAGGGAGACGTGGAGAGACCAATTCCAAATACCATTATCATATCAAATGCGCATTTCCAAATTTAATTCACTATAAAGCAGCTCTGACACCTTACTTTTGGTGTAAACCTAAGAGAGATGTTTAAGACAGGCTTGCAAGTGGATGGGAACCTGTGTTAGGGGTGAGTTGGGTATGTATTGTCTGAACTGGGGTGTGATTCTGGGTGTCTGCCTCAGTGCTGGGGTGTCAGAACGTTTCTAAGAAGATGCTTCTTGGGAGCCCATGCCTCTCCAGGTGAGAAGCCACAGGGTCTGAGATGAAGGCTGTGGTTCTCAAACTCCTGTGCGCCCAGTCACCACTGGGAACTGCCATTCTCCTGCGTACCCAGACACTGCTTAGGGGCTTTGAGGAGTTGGGAATGGGGCCTGTGGGCCTGCAGTGAGCCTGCACTGGGGGTGGAGCTCTATGATGAAGCACCCCCCCCTCCGCCCCCAGGCTTCCCTGCCTCAAAGCATCCTTGAAGGAGTTAGTCCTTGCTTGTCCAAACTGTTTATTCATGCATATGATTTTCTTAGGCTGAACCAGAGATTAAATACCTTTTTCAGGAAGGGATGCCTAGGAAGGGAAGCTCATTGGCTAAACACTTGGGCCCCTAGATACCTCATTAGCATGGAGAACTCTAGGCTCTATGCTACATGATGGGCTGTCATGGTCCTGTTAGTGAGATGTTGTGGTTCACATGCTCTAGGACAGGACCTGGATCTGGAGCTAGTCCGAACTCCTGTCATTCTCAATTATGAATATTACTGGGGTTCTGAACTACCTTACCAGTTCTGTCTGGTGGCACAGTCCACTGCCCCACACTGGGGACCAGTCCATTTTATGGGATGTGGAATAGAGGCAGCCTTTCAGAGGGGTACTTTGCTCAGGGAGGGTGGTCCTTTTGCCTGGAGTATTGGGGAAAAGACAGCCCTGAAGCCGGACATGGAGGGATGGCTGAAGTTAAAGGTAAGAAAGTAGAAAAACACACGCAGACCATCTCCAAGACTAACTCCTTCTACCCACAACTTTGCTGCCATCACCTCTTGCCTTGATGTGTATGGCTCCTACCCTGGATGCTTTGCCTAGCCTTGGAGCAGTGCCTCCTATTCAAGTAACTGGATGAGCGACCATCACTAGCCCATACATACTTCTCAGAGCTGATTTGATGGCTTTCCACACCTACCAGCCATCATACTCAGTCATTTTTAAAAGCATGTCAAAGCAAATAGTTTTACCTTAATCATGAAAAGAATTGCATTTATTTTGCTTCCGTTTACCAGCGTGGTTCAGAGCCTCATGGTTTCTTATCCAGGCCATTCTACAAGCGGTATTCACACTGCAAACGTCACTCTGGACATCTGTCCACTAGAGAGTGGGTCTCCAGCCTATAGTTTGCTGCTCTCCACTGGGCTGTCGATATTTGCCAAGGGTTTTTTCTGAATGCACCTTCTTGGCATGGATGTGACACACTTGATCTAGTAGGTGGAAAAAGTCCCACTGTGGCTTTAACACCCTGACCTCTTAAGACTTGATATGAAGGTAGCAAATGGAAAGAAGAAACTTCCCCTTGGAGTACACAAATGAATATTCATTTTAGAAGGCTTCTTTCAACCTCTGCACTGGCTCTGAAGTTACATAAATACCAATTCCTCTGCATCCTTTGTACACATGCAAGTCAGTGGACTCAGGCGTACAATTTTATTCTGTGAGTTAAGAGCCATTATTTTGATGATTGTTCCAGTGGGAGTCCCCAGCTGGTGTCTGTGTCTGCTCACGTGTTTCCAGATCCTGCCTCTCTCCACTGAGACAGGTGCCTTTCTTTCCACACATTTATATCTGAATTGACCTGCATATGCAGCAAACAAGTTCATGCTAGTTCCAACTGTAGCCTGTTACCACAAGGAAGGTTATGATCATTCTCTTTTCCACTTCAGCTTCTGTTTATCAGTAAACCTGGCTCCTATTCCCTTTGATGTCTTTGCTTATTTGATGGATCCACTGAGTGGAGCTGAGCTCCAGCCTGCCTCCTCTGCTGCACCGTGTAGACGAGGATGCTCTGATTCTCCACAATGAGCTATTTTCATCTTTCACTATCATGGTCCTTAACCCACTGGGTCTCTGGTATCCCTTCCTCCCAACCTCCCCCCACCCCCCAAAAAAAGGGAAGAAAAGGAAGGAAGGTAAATCTTTCAATGCTTTGTTTTCACAACTTGGAAAGATCAGTATGTGTGTCCCCACATACTAAAATTCTTGTAGAAGATAGAAAATGCAAGTAGTAGGGTCAGAGAGAAGGGCATATGTGTGGTAATACTAGACATGTTCTAAGAGCTCACACTCAGTGGAGTATTTGTCCCAACACTTTGATGGAAAGCCCTGCAGAGGGCTAAGTGTAGGAAGATTGCCTTGGATATTTCTTTTACCACCCCGACACCCCAGTGGATGGACTCTAGGGTGCAGTTCTCATGGAGAAGCCCTGCAGGCTGAGGAATGGGACTGTTGCCTCCTCCGCAGAGCTGCAGGGACATATCTTATGTCGTTACCTTGTTTCAATGCCATCTTTTACATAATAGCTTGTTTCCACCTTCTGCGTGCTGTTTTTAATGTTTCCTGGCCCTCTTGGACTATCTGTATCTCCCCAACCCTGTGAAATGATAGAATCGACTCTCCAGGCAGCCTCGGGGAAGCAGAAAACAGCAGAGTCTGTCAGAACAGGGAGGGGTCAAGGGAAGGCTGAGCAAGCAAGCAATGTTCCGTTTTCAAGAGCTGGCAAGAGAGAAATGTCCTTGAGCTGTTGGAGAGCCGCTGCTGCTGCTGCTGCTGCTGCTGCTGCTGCTGCTGCTGCTGCTGCTGCTGCTGCTATGGGGACATTTGTTCTTGGAGTCTCTCAGCACAGCACAGCCACACTATCCATCTGTCTGAGATCTGGGGCCTCCTCACAGGTGGGCGAAGCTTGAGCCTTCCAGCATGGCTCTGTGGTGACCCACCCTCTGGGAGTTCATATGATAGGCAGTGTTTGCCTTAAGAACCCCTCCTCTTTAAGTGATGGACAGTTACTACATAGTCAGTTTGGTTGTATGTTGCCAGATCTTACTGATTTTACCCTAAATGAGATGCCAGTAGAAGAAACATGATTCTTGCATAGGTTTTTGGTGAAGCTATGTCATATACCAGAATCCTGACAAGACTTTGCCAAGCCATCACCCATCTGACCTCAGCCCACGGCCTCACAACACTTATGTTCTTTCCCTGTGCCGTGTCTTCTGTAAGCTGTTGGGTGGATCAAGCTCACATACCAAAGCTGGTCTCCAGCCACAGCCCATTTTCCTGTCCTTTCTTTGATTCTGAGACACGGTTTTATCCTTTTTAAGTTGCATGTGCTTTTATGGGGGCTTATTAAGCAGTAAACAGAAATGGAAGCTCAGGAAATTTTGAAAAAAATATGTTTGGGTGTTTGTATGTCAAGAAAACCCATGGCAACCAATAATGGCATCAATGGGAGTTCATAAGGGCTCTTTTAAAATTAAAAATGCTAAGTTACTCTTTATGAGCACTGGAAAGCAGAGAATGTGGCTGGGGGCAGCACAAAGGCCATAAGAAAGAGGGACATTCAGAAAACAAGTTCATAATGTTTCATAGACTCTCCTATGTTAGGAATAACTTAATTTTTAAAACATTTATTTTGTGTGTGTATGTGTATATGTATATGCCATGGCATGCATGTGGAGGTCAGAGGGCAAACTGGGAGTCGGTTCTCATCTTTCACAGTGTAGGTACTGGAGATTGAACTCAGGTTGTCAGTCTTGGCAAGAGTGTTTACTTTCTAAGCCATCTTGGCCTGTGAATAACATTTTAGCTTAAGAAAGATGTCCTTGAGTCTGGCCTAAAGGACACTTGATAAGAGTGACCATGAGGAAGTGGGAAAAGCACTCAAAAAGTCGTTGAAGGGTCAATTTAGACATTCTCAGAGATGCACAATGATGTACTTTAGCTTACCAGAGCTAGAGCACAGCCTCAGGCAGACACCCATCTATGTGATGCAGGGTTTTGAGTGACAGGACATTTAGTGGCCCAGGTGTGCACTGCCTGAGGACCTAAAATGCTCGTACTCAACCATCAAAGATAGACCTTGCAAAGTGACTCACCAGAGAAGGTTAAGGACTCAGTATGCAAAGTGAGAGCAAGCTTTATTAAGAGTTATTACAGAAGAGTGGGAAATTGAGAAAAAAAATGAGAGAAACTCCAAGAATGGAAAGAAGTCTTTGAGTTTCCTTTGTCTAGGGATTTTGTAGGGCAATGGAGGCTGAGGTAGTTCCTATTGAGATTGGTAAATTTCATGAGCCATCGTGGAGGGAGCCAATGGGAACCCACACATTCTCCGCATGTCCTCCAATCCTCCCCTTCCCCCACCACGTGTTGTTCATGTGCTACCTACCCAGTCAGGGGTAGTTTGGGGCTTTTCTCTGCCCATCTCTGACTCCATTTTTGACCTTTTAGCTGTTAGCTACTTGCCCTGTGTTACTACCCTCCAAACCTTGCCCGTGCATTGATTATACTAAGCTCTCTTTGTCCTCACACTTGCTTGATGATCTTGTTGCTTTTCCACATCAGAGTTAGCTATCATAACTGCTAAGATACAGTTACAGTTTTTCTTGGTTACCTCATATTTAACACCATGTTAATAGAATGGCCTAGGTGTAAGCTTATTAACAGACAACTTAAAATTCACTCTGTTACAATTGGCTTAGGTAGAATCAACAACGTGTAATGGGACAGGCCTACCCTGTCTATGTTCTGGGGGCTTTGCTGGATCAGGTCAGCCTACTCTCTCAGTGACCCAGATGGCTGTCCTGACTGTTTTCTGTTCTGCTTAGTTATCTCACATCTCTTACTCATCTTCCTCAATGCTTCAGGCTCTGCTGTGTTAACCCTTAATCGTCCTTTCAGCTGTAGCCTCTGTTCTCACTGCAACACATATGAGCAACTTACAGATTTGACCAGGGGATCCTTTCCCTTCGTACCTACAGATAGTAGCCATTTGCTGCCTCATATGCAAGGCCTAAGGGGGCAACCATCGTATACATAGGACCTCACTCCATGTGTGTGTCAACATGGGGAAAGGCAGCCTCTATGTGTGGCCTGGGGTACATAGATCTCTGTTCAAAAAGAGTTTGTGTGTAGTTCCCTTCCAGCCTCGTATATGCCCATGGGTGCCATGATTTCATAAGAGCAAGGGCTGCATGCCTTGTCATGGGTACTTTCAGCAAACCAGTGATTTGATTTTTCTAGTTGGAGACCCCCAGACACTGTTGCTCTGACCCCTCCCTTCTTATCTCCTGGAGGGCATTCATAGAACTCTCTACCCTCCAGGTCCCATACCAACAGCTACCTTCATCTCCACCTCTGTTTCTTATAAACTCAGCTTTATGGGCATGTCCCCTTGGCTTTATAAATCCATTCCCATCATTTTCTGCTAATCTCTTTTGCATAAATCCCATGACTTTATTATTAATGTAATACAGAGTGCTCATTTTGCAAGAAGAAAAGAGGACTTGACCTGACTTTGGAAGGTGCTTAAGGTGGAAGCAAATGGTTGGGTGAAATGACCAGGGGATAGGCAGGAAGCAAATGAGGCCCATATGAGGGGAACACAGAATGGAGTGGAGTATTGAACAACAGCAGCAAGCTTGGCATAGGTGCAAGAGAGTAAGGGGTTCAAGGACTTGTCCAGCTGCTGAAAGCTTATCAGGAAGTAGTCTTATTAAAGCCTTGTTTTCCAAAGAGAAGTGGAGTCAGACAGGCTGAGACCTGCAATGATGGCTTAATGGTGGACATTTGGTGGAGAGGTTGGACAAAAGAGGGATGGTGACAGAAGAGGCCAAAAGTCCTGGGCCAGATCATGTAGGTGCACAGAGAAATCTGTAGTTCAGGGTTGGTGTGGATGATACTTGGATTCATTTCAGGTACTGCCTGTAAAGTAGTCTGCTGGGAATGATGGATATGTGTGGACAATAGAGCCTCACAAGCTGAAGACATGTTGAAATTCCTCTCAGATTCCAGGTGGAAATCACCAGTGTCCCACACACTCTAGAAAGATGAATGTACACTCCAAAGAGGAAATGCACATCCAAGGAGGAAATGTCTACATAGAGCCACGTCTGCCTCATGACGGGTAGAGACACATTGGGGATAGTCTAGTTTCTACCCTGTTGTGATAAAACACTCCAAACAGAAGCCACTCAGGAGAACAATAGGTTTGTTTCAGCTTACAGGCCATGTTCTATCACTGAGGGAAGTGGAGACAGGAACTCAAGCAAGAGCTCAAAGCAGAAACCATGGAGGATGCTGCTTGCTGACTGGCTCACGGGCTCAGGCTCAGCTAGGTTTCTCATATATATCCCACACTACCTGCCCTATAGTGCACCACCTAGGGAATGGTGCCACCTGAAGTAGGCCAGGCCCTGCTACATCTATTACTAATCAAGACAGTGCCCCCCGCCCCCAGCCATGCTCGCAGGCCAAACTCCCCATCTGTCTACCTCAGTCTTTAGGTGTTATCTTCTCTCCACTCTTCTGGATTCCCTGTGTGTTTTCATTGATGTTGTTAAATGCTATTTCTCCTATCACCATTGGTAACTCCCTCCTCTGCTCAGTTATCTTCATGCAGTCTTTCAGGTGCAAATCCTTTAATCCTGTATAATTGGAAAGCCAGTTATATAGGCAGTAATCTTACCATGAAAGCAAAGACGCTGCTGACTTAACACTCCAACCAAGCAGCAGGCTCACAGGCTCTAGAGGAAGGGTCAGATTTCTTTTATAGCAATTAAGATGTATGTTACTTCTTTCTTCTTTTTTTCTTTTTGTCAGCAAGAGATTCCAGTGGGGACCTGTATCTGAGAGGTCAGGTGGCCTGTTGGCTACTTGCTAAGCAGTAAATTTTGCAGGACAAGTTATGTTTTTTGAAATTAGCTGTTTGTGAAAGGTCATTAGACATTGGATTTCAGTTGTCTTTGTAGAACATTGGTTAGACCCTAAATGGTTGTAGCCAGACTATAAGTGGGACTTTAGATTTTTGTTTTGGTGTCCTTGTATCTGCACTGGCCTATGTGTCTACAAAATTAGCAAAAGTAAGGTTGGCTAGCTGCGGGCTTGATGGGACAACATTGCCCATAACCTTTGTGTTGTTTTCATTCTTGGCTGTTCTGGCCATGGCTCTATGCATAATCCTAATGTTGCATGCCCCAGATCCAGCACTCACTGGTCTTGAAATTTTAAAAGTGAACTTTTCATTATTATAATAACACAGTTACTGAAGGACACTTGGAGACTGCAAATCTGTCTGAGCAAAGAGCTAACATTTAGCTTATGATTGTACAGGACAGTGGCTCACTCCCCCTACCCCTCCTCACGATTTTCAGTTTCAGCTGTACCTGACATTTACCCCGGGGTTGTTTGTAAAACACTCATTCCTGTGAGAGGTTCTTCCTGACAGGTTTACCAAGTCCTTGGAAGTCTTATGTACAGAAAAGTTTCAAAACTCTGCTAGGCTCTAGCTGGCCACTGTCTAAGTGTTAAGTCTTATGTTTTATTGACATTCTTTATTTAGATACAACCTATTACTTTAAATTTTTTTTCTATGGTGGCTCACATGTGGAATTCCAACCCTCAGAGGTCAAAGGAGGATTGCTGTGAATTTGAGGTTTGAGGTCAGCCTAGTTCTGGAGTGAGACTCTGTATCAAAAAAAAGAAAAACAAACAAACAAAAAAACAAAAGCAAACAAACAACATCTCTCCCCCTCCAAAAAGACAAAACAAAAACCCTAAAGACTAAACAGATGAACCATAAAATTAAAAACCAACAAACAACTCAAGAAAACTCAAACAAAGGGGCTCTTGGGAGACACTTCATGCTTACCATCTCTGCTCTACCACAACAGCTTTCAACACTTGTTTTATTACATATCTGCCCACTTATTCATCCCTCTGTCTACACGTTTGCAATCTGAATCATCTATATCATAGACTGGATTTCAATCTTTGTTTGATTTTTTTTTTTAACTTTTTTACTTTTAATGTCAAATTTACAAACAAGGCTGGTGAAATGGCTTAGTGGATAAAGGAGCCTGCTGAAAGACTGGGAGATTTAGAAATGTGGGGAAAAGCATGTTAATAAAAAGGGAAATGTGTAATAGAAATGTAACAAGCCAAAAATGTGGAGTAGCCAGTTCCAGGAACTTGGCTAACTCAGAGCCTCAGGGCTCTGGCTCCTGAAACCTGCCTGCCCCTCCTAACTGATCCACAATGAAGGCAGAACTAGGAATGAAGGTCTACTGGTTTACAAGGCTCTACACCCTGCCGACCAATAGATGAAGATTACATTCCTAGAAGGAATATGTTCCCCTCCCTAACTGAATACCTTGGGTTGGGTCCCTCTGAAATTTTCCACTGTTTTGTTATGTTTCCTTGGTAACCCCCTCACCCCCAACTAGTTTGTGGTTTTTTCCCTTTAAATACCCCTTACTCCTTGTAGTCTGGGTAGAACTCTTCTGGCCTGCAAGGTTATGAGATCGACCCCGCTACCGGCTTATCCCCAATAAACCTCGTGTGCTTGCAGCAAGATTGGTCTTTTGTGAGTTATTGGGTGGTTGTGTTATCCCGAGACTTGAGTGAGGGTCTCCCTAGCTCTGGGGGTCTTTCACCTGCCACTGAGCTTGTTGACCTGAGTTCAAGCCCCAATCCCAGTATAGTGGAATTAGAGATCTGACTTATCAAGTTGTCCTCTGAACTCTTTACACGCACATCCACACACAGAATACATATACATGTGTACACAAATAAGTAAAACTATAACAAAAACTGACATTCAACAGGAGCCACACATAATAAGTATACATTAACTTCACTTTGACTCATGTGCTTCATTGTGCATCATGACCCTGACACATGATAGACTTCTTCCAGCAAAGCTGTGCCATTTCCCCAAACAGTGGCACAAACGGGACCATGTGTTCAAATACTTGAGTCCAAGGGGAATATTTTTTCACTCAAATCATTACAAATACCCTCTAATCCCTCTGGCTTGTGCTGTGGTATACACACCCTGCCCCCAGAATCTTGCTATGTAGCTCAGGACTGGTCTGGAACTCTTGTCTTGGCTACTGCTGAGATTTCAAGCATGCCCTGGATTACTCTGGGTCTTTAAAAGTTGAATGTCCTCTGTGTCAATGGTTCTTAACTTGTGGGTAGAAGGATTCCCTAATGACCACCAGGTAACACAGATATTTACATTATGATTTATAACAGTAGCAGATTACAGTAATACAGTAGCAATGAAAACAATTTTATGATTGGAAGTCACCACAACATGAGGAATTGTACTAAAGGATCGAAACATCAGGAAGGTTGAGAACCACTGCTTCGGGCAGTGGTGGGAGCACGCCTTTAATCCCAGCACTTGGGAGGCAGAGGCAGGAGGATTTCTGAGGCCAGCCTGGTCTATAGAGTGAATTCCAGGACAGCCACGGCTACACAGAGAAAACCTGTCTCAAAAAACCAAAAAAAAAAAAAAAAAAAAGAGAGAGAGAGAACCACTGATGTAGGCGATGCCTGCAGCTTCCTTCACTTAATCAACTTCTCCCTGCTATCTGGGTAGCTGGGTACCTGGCTTGTTTTAAGGTCTGTAACCACTTGGCACATTGTCCCACCCTGAAGGGGATTTTCACATTCTGCAGTAAGAGTAGCTAGCTCTCATGTTACAATATGACAATCACCATTTTATTACTCTTATAAACAAAATTCTAGGTAGACACCAGAGATAAAGTCCTGAGAAGTCAACTTCTTTCCCACATGAATTTCTGATGAGGAAAGATAACACAGGAGGTGGATGATCCAAGCTGGATCTGACCCGAAAGCTTTATTTCCCTCAGTCTAGCTTCTATGGTTCCAGAAAATACTACATAAGCTGCCAAGGGAGGAAGCAATTAGACAATCCTACCCAGCTGCAACATCTATGAAATGCCCACATTTTTACAGCCGCATTCGATTCCCACGATGATGTAATGAGATTGATAGGAGTAACCAACTCCCCTCGCTCCTAACGTGGTTGGCACGGGTGTGTGGAGCCTCTAAGAGCAGGATGTCCTTGACCCAGCAGACCTTTCTTCCCCTTGCCGCTCATGCTTCCTGCACTCTGGGTTGCTCCACTCCACACACCCTCGCCCAGAGGCTTTGTGTCTTGTAACTTGGGTGAATGCTTCCTTCCTGGGGTCTGGGTTTGAGAATTGCTTGGCTGCTGAGGTGTAAGCTGAAGGCTTAACAGCAGGTTGCCCTTCCTGTCTGCTCTGGAGCTAGGAAAATTCACTAAGCTCTGCTATTGTTGGGAATGTTGAATGTGCCACCCCTTCCCCCCCAAAAGCTTTACTGTTGCTGGTGGTAAAAGGAATGTCCTGGTTTTATGGACTATGCGGAAGACTCCATTGGGTCACAAGACAGAGGATAATGGAGCCCGTTTCTCTCTAGAGTTCCTGGTTCTCCTGCAACTGGCCTTACCCACACGGCCTGTGGTGTCACAGGCCAGATCGCTCCCCTCTTCCTGAGTCCTGATCTTATTTGACGTTTCTTATCACCTTAGAGATTTTCCTTGAGGCTATATAGCCCTGAGCGTTTCTGTCTTGTGGGAGGTGCCATGACCTGTTAGGTCCACCCTTGAGCGGGGTCCTTGAGTTCCTGCTCAAGTGCTGCTGCCTAAGCCGTAACTGCATTCCAATTTCTTTTAGCACTTAGCTTAGATGGCAACCGCTAAACCATGAGCTGTAATACAAGCACTAACAAGTCTATAATTTACCCAATTACCAATGGCTCAATTTTTGAAAATAAGTTTTAGACAGATGGTTCATTAAAACATAATGGAAAACATCAAAAGTGTTACAGACACATAATAAAGTCTAAGTATGCATAATACTTAGAATTGGTGCTTTAAAAGAATCATTTATTCTGAATAAGGAGCTAGGCAGAGCTTAGCTTGCTGAGGGACGATTTTGTGCATATGTTCATGGCGATGACTTCTCTGACTATTTTATTTTCTATTTTAATTATGTGTGTGGGTTTGTGCACGTGTGAGTGCAGTACCTGCTGAGATTAGGAGAGGTGTCAGGTTCCCTGGAGCAGGAATTTCAGGCAGCTGTTAGCTGTCTGATAGTGGGTACTGAGAACTGAACTTGGGTCCTGCTAAAGCAGTACAAAATTACTATACTAATACTAACTAAAATACTAAAAATAGTATTGTAACTACTAAGCCATCTTTCTAGCCCTATCTACCTATTAAATCTTTTTTTGTTTTTTTTTTTTTGTGTGTGTTTTTTTTTGTTTTTTGCTTTTTGTTTTTGTTTTGTTTTGTTTTGTTTTTCTGAGACAGGGGTTCTCTGTGTAGCCCTGGTTGTCCTGGAACTCACTCTGTAGACCAGGCTGGCCTCCAACTCAGAAATCTGCCTGCCTCTGCCTCCCAAGTGCTGGGATTAAAGGCATGTGCCGACACTGCCCGGTGTCCCATTAAATCTTATAGTCTAGAAACTGCCAAAGAGAAACTCTTACCCTTTGCTGTCTTTTAAGATAATTTTTGTGTAGATATACCCTAATTTGGCCTTTTGAAATTCATTCTAGTTTTGAATGCTTAAAGAGTTATTTTCCAAGCCACATAGATATTTACTTGTATTTTCTACTTTGTTGTTACAATTTCATACCATAAACAAATTTAACACTTTATTTGTGTATGCACAGAGGGGCAGAGGAAGATATCCCAGCATGCACATGGATATCATGCCAGGTCATGGAGGTCAAGACAGTGTGCAGGTGTGGATCCGAGGGATCGAACTCAGGTCTTCAGACTTAGTGGCAAATGACTTAGCCATCTTCCTGGTCCCTTTTCACACTGATAATGACTTAAATGACCCTGACTTTGTATATTTGGGAAATAAAGCAAATTTCCCCCAAATGTTGTCTATCCCTGTAACTTGTATTCAGCCCTTTTTCTAGTGTCTTCCGGGCCCATATGCACCAATGAGCATCACTGCTTGGACAGTTCTCGATGACAAGTGCATACGAGTTTGCCTATCCACAGCTCTGCATTAATTAGCAGTCCTATAGAGTATATACTTTATGTGATAGGAGATACTGTCCTTCTTATTTTTATTCTCTTTCTTGTCTGGTTTAATCTTGTAGTTCTCACATTCTTTTTTTTTTTGTTTTGTTTTTTTTTTTTTTTTTTTTTTTTTTTTTTTTTTTTTTTTTTTTTTTTTTTTTTTTGGTTTTTCGAGACAAGGTTTCTCTGTGCAGCCCTGCTGTCCTGGAACTCACTTTGTAGACCAGGCTGGCCTCGACTCCAAAATTCACCTGCCTCTGTCTCCCAAGTGCTGGGACTAAAGGCATGCACCATCACCACCTGGCTCTAGTTCTCACATTCTATAAGCTCGTGAATGGATCACAAACAAATCTTGATTTCAGTGACAATAAGGTTTGATTGTAGTTACAATTAATTAATTTCTCAACCAGAAGTGAGTATAGCATATGATTTAGTCAAAGCTACTAAGTCAATTTCATAGTGCTTCCAAACCCTACTTTCATAGTAACCATCTTAAACATGCAGTACCTCTGAGTTGGGAAGATCTTTCAGGCTGCTTAAAATCTACAGAAGTGCCGGGCAGTGGTGGCACACACCTTTAGTCCCAGCACTTGGAGGTAGAGGCAGGCAGATTTCTGAGTTCGAGGCCAGCCTGGTCTATGAAGTGAGTACCAGAACAGCCATAACTAAACAGAGAAACCCTGTCTCGAAAACCCAAAAACCAAAAAACCAAACAAACTACAGAAACGAATCTCATTTCCCCTATCTGTAAGGCAAACCTTGCTGTGAAACTATTTTATTGTTGTACATAATAAGAGGCAGACAGGTTCACACTCTTTATTTACCTAGCAGGCTCACTTTAAGGATTCCCTGAGTATAGAGTGGAAACATTATGCTTACGGAAGCAAAAGTGTTCATCTGTGGGAACGGATTCTATAAGCAAAGGTAAATCAACACAATGGAATACTATACAGAACTCTAAAGTGATTTTGATGACTATAGAAGTGTTTAATTTTTATTTCACTATTCTGTGTGTGTGTGGGGGGCACCATATTCAAGTGGAGGTCAGAGCACACCTCTATGAAGCTTCTTCCATTTCCTATTTACACAAACTCCAGTGACCCAACTCTGGTCCCTAGGCCATGGCAAGTGTTTTCCATCTGAGCTATCTGGCCATCTCAGAAGATATTTTTAATAGACAGTAACTTAAAAGATGGGAAAACCCCAAGATGCTTTGCTTTAAGAGAAGCAAAATGTTAAGGTGCTGTGCCTACAGGACAGACCTTCTCCCCATGGTTTCTCCTCTCCCAATCTGATCCATGTATACAAAACAAAGCTGCCCTGTTCCCAAGTTAGCCAGGTGTGGCCCAGGACTGGCTACCCAACCTGGACCACTGTGTATGAAGCCAGCCTATTTCCCACAAGCCCCAAGTCTTTGCTTGCACTTCCATCTCAGTGAGGAGTTCTCTGACTGCACAAGCTACAGTGTGGACTGCTGTTGGCTTTCCTAGGCTGTCCTCCCCAACCATCTTGTGATATCCAGGTGGCATTTTCTATCCTCTCCTACTCCTACTGAAGTGAGACCCGGATAGAGTCTTTTGTGTTTCATTCACTTCTAGCTCATGTACAAGGTAAGCTAGACATGTGAGTCACTGTAACATAAGCAAGAACCTCTGCCTGTAAGAACTGTCTTATTAATATAGCTCTGCCTGTACTGTACTGGCTTGCCCAGATTGATGAAAGGCAGTAGCTTGCCTCTTGCCAGAGCAGGTCTGCTCACCTGCCTTTACTAATTCTTGAACAGGCCCCATGGATGAAGAAAACCCAGAGCTGAGGATGGGATGAGCTAGAGATACTGTGGTTCAGTATGTGTTATAGAAGGACTTAATTGTGAATACAACTTACGGATAAGCTCAGGTCTCAGCTCTTGACCGTAGGAGGGGATGACACTATTGCCAGCCTCTGTCCTCACTCTGGGCTGATGTGACAGGGCTCAGCTTCCTGAACCCTCTTCCCTTCTCTGGTCTAATTCAACTTCATAGTCATGTGCCCAAGGCTTGTAGACATTGTGTTATTGAGAGGAAAGATAATACCAAAGAGGACAGGTCATTGTGGCTCTCCTGAGTCCCCGTTCATGTGGCCTCTTTGGACACAGTGTTGGTCAGATTCAGATTGATCATCTGTGTCCATCAGGAGCCTGCACTCTTTTCTCAGGATTGGGTTACATTTAACAGGGAGCTAAGAGAGGGGAATGTGGGGGTCCTTGGTTCTCCTCCTCCTCCCTTTCACCCCTTTATCTCATCTGGAACCTCAGTCTCTGGAATGGTACTAACTATAGTTAGGGCCATCACAGACATACCCAGCGGTGTGTCTCCTAGGAAATTGAAAATCCAGTCAAAGGCCAATGAGAGCAAACTGTTACCATGCCTCACCCTAGCCATTTCTTACAGATACAGTGTACCAGGTAACCAGTGACACATAATCTATAGGTTAAAATAATGCATTCCTGTATGTATAAAATAATGTATTCCTGTATGCCATTACTTTACTTTCCTCTGGTTTTTCAAAGTTCAGTTAGAAAACTTATAAGGGCTGATGAGATGATGGCTTAGCAGGTAAAATTACTTGCTATACAGCCTGATGATGGTCTGAATTAGATTTCCAGAGGCCGAGGTGAAGGTCAAGTTGTCTTCTGATGTCATGTGACACGCACACTCACACATGTGCATGCTCATACAAACACACACACACACACACACATACACACAAGTGCACATGTATACATGCCCCCTTTAAAGAAGATACCAACAAGGCATCAGCACCTGACAGTGCAGAAAGCTTCCAGTAGCTGAGCAGAGGCATCTATTTTTATTGAAGGAGGAAGTGATCTCAGCTGGCACTGTGCATCTAAAGGACAGTAGCCAGCTGTGGGTAGGAAAACAGATTGACAACAAGAGACAAAATGCTGTTTTTAAGGGAAATCAAGCCACACTTAAAAAAGAAGAGAAGAGGGCTGGAGAGATGGCTCAGCCGTTAAAGGCTAGGTTCACAACCAAAATATAAAAAAGAAGAGAAGAGAAGAGAAGGGAAGAGAAAAGAAAAGAGAAAAAAGCCTGGATGGAACGAGCAAATCAGAATGCTGTTTGGCTTGTCTAAATCACCAAGTCTTTGGTATTTTATGTGAAAGAAAATCTGGAAGCCTGACACAGTGAAGCTGCTGGCAGAAAATGTAACTGCTCCTGCTGTAGCAACCACAGTGCCATGTGGATCCATTTCCAAGTACAGCAGGGAAGAAGGGAGACGTTCACTCGAGAAAACATCACTTTAACTACAGCCTATCTACCACAATCTAGGGAAGACTTATAATAGCTAGAAAGAACTGAAAAAGCACTTTTCCTTCATGACTGTCGTGGGCAAGTTTGCTCAACTCAACATGTGATTGTGTTATTGAGGAAGCTCACCATTATGGGGATAGCTAAAGCAAATTAAGCTTAGCATGGCTTACTTGGACTGTGAGTGACTGACACGTGTTTGTAGAATTTGGAGGCGCTACATGAAAAGACGCACAGGTGGTTTTCTTGGGTCAGAAGCATTCTGGTTGGCTACAGCTGGTTGGTGGTGTCACTGTTGGGTGAGGTTGGACTAGTTGGCAGCCCACAGGTGACTAAAGTTCCACTATTATGATTTGACAGAGTCATGACCCGTTGAGTTGAGGTTTGTTCACACGGCAATAGGGTTGAAGTCCTATGTATGGCGTCTCCTTTAGAAAAGATGGCCTGACTTCCATTTTAGGACACCTACCTCACTTTGCTCTCTGGTATAAGGGGCCATCTTCCCATCTTGCCTCCTACAATAGTTTGAATGGGGAATGTCCCATTCTAAAGGTTCATGTATTTGGATACCTGGTCTCTTGTTGATGGCATTGTTTGGGGAGGTTTAGGTGGGCAGGCATTCCTGGAGGAAGTACATCACATCAAGAGGCTGGCTTTGAGATACATATAGCCTTACCCCACTGTGGTCTGAGCTTGCAACTTTGTGTTTGTTGCTGAAGATCTAACTTCTCAACTCACTGCATATGCTGCCATGCTCCCACCATTTTGGATTCCTCCTGTAGTACTATAAATTTTTTCTTCCATAAGTCACTTTTGGACAGAAGACATCTAGGGAAGGCTATGGCAAGCTAGTGAGTTTCCTGGAGAAAGTTCACAGTTTTGCATATCTACTATGGGTGAACTCTGGAGAGGTACAGCCCCAGAGACTTCATCCCAGGATTGCTTCTTGCTGCCGGTAAGCCTTTCCTGCCACTATTACATAGCCTGATGATTCCTGGGCGTCAACTCACCCTATTGGTCAGAATCAATATGAAGATGAATTTTCATGGATTAATGCTGTTTCGATGAATTAATGAATTTATTGCATTCCTGATTTGATTCAAATAATTATAGGAAGAAAGTTTAAGGAGATGCTTTTAGTTGTATTGCCAGAAAGATAAAGTTAGAATCAAGAATAGCATGTGCCCCCTCCTCATAGACTAGTAAGCAAAGGCTACATAATAAGGAATACAATGAGCTTTCATAAATTCCACTAAGAAGAAAAATAGGCTTGGGACAGATTTGTGATCAAGGAAAAACATTCATTCTAGGTCAGGTTCAAGGATAAAGCCACAGGTGTGCACTGTGATAAAGCAAGGCCATGTGAAACTGTTGCTTTGAACTTATAATGAGCTTACAGAATGAAATACTGCTTTGAAGTTACTATCAACATCTTCTGTAACTCCCCTTTTGTGAAACATTTTATCTATGAGGTAATTTTATAAAGAACTTTTGTCTAAGAAGGTAAAAAAAAAAGGCATATATTGGCATATGCATGACTACACCACACATGAACCAGCACGCACCCTTACTGCTTCTGCCCACCCACCCCTCTATTGGTTCTTCCGTTGGCACTTCTTAAGCACTGAGTGAGTGTTCAGTCCTGCACTGGTGCTCTGGTGAGCACTGAATGATCTGTCCTAAGTACCTTATCAACACTTATGTCACTAAAGCAAACGGTTCCCAGAGGTGAAATGAGATATTCTGTAACTGAAGCGCAGTGCGCACAAACACAGTAGTAATTGTTTGGCTCATGACTAGTGTGACCTCTGCATGGATAGGTCCTTCCAAATAGTCTTGGAAGGCTCTTGCTGTCCTAGTCTGGAGGGCCTTCCCTCCTCCCTTCCGCTGCCTAGACACACAGCTTCTTTGTTTAGCTTCTACCCAACATATCCTGATGCACTTGTTCTGTACAAAGAGATCCAATAGGGCAACAGCAAATTACCTATCTGGCTGCTGTTTTCTGGTTTTGCTAATTTATTGTTCCGAGGTTACCTCTCTAATTTCTCTTTACAGTGTGGTTGATGCACAAATGTTTTTATTACGCATTTCCTAAGTGGAATACTTCGTGGAGAAAGAACAAGAACAAAAGCTTGTTTTCCTGCAAGGCCTCCTGTCAAGGTTGCCCAGCTCCTCTGTTCTTCGTCTCCTGGCAAAGTAAGAAATCGTCAATCTATTTTTTTTTCTTTTTGAGACCTGGACTCTTGCATTCTATGCTTTCCTTGAACTTGCTATGTAGTCAAACATGACCTTAAATTTCTGATCCTTCTTCTTCTATCTCTTGAGTTCTGGGATTACAGCACCATCATATCAGGTGTCCAAACAATAGTCCAAACATCAGTGTATGATTACAAAAGCTAAAGGAAAGAGCTGTGAGTTTTAGCATTAAGATGATAAATATTTCAGAATAAGTATGTTTAAATTGGTTTCAATAATACCCTGGGAAAACCTGTGTAGAGATATAACGTGGTACTTATTAATGTGTATAGATCCCATGTTTTTATGTACTAGTAAAAATTCAAAACAAAAAGAAGCAAGTATGTCTGGCCAAAAAAGGAAGCAGGGCTGGGCTCGTGGGGTGTGCTTGGGTGTACTCTCAGGAGCACAGCCTTGCATCCCCACTGGAAGCTCTCCCGTTCTTGGTTTCTTCTCTCCAGCCTACTGGCTTGTGGAATCAGAGAGCATGCTTCTCTTGAGCCATCCATCCCCTTCCATAGAGAGGTCTCCTCACCACTAACAGTGTTATTGTGTGGTCCATGAACCTTACAGGGTACTTAGATGCTGTTGCCAGGGCTTATCCTTGGTTCTGCAGATTGTTTGGAGAGTCCTATAAATACCCTGCTTTTAGCGATTACTCATGTTCTGAGAGTGTAACTGCTCTGCTTTGGTGACTTTACCAAGGCTCATTTGTGCTCAAGTCTAATTTCCTATTGTAAATCCCAACTACAATGAGGATTCGTTCTAGCTAACTCAGAGCCTTGTGAGCACAGAGTGGTCTTTGATTCACTTGCTCTTTAGTCAACTCTGTGTGTTTGTTTCTTGGCCTCTTCAATCATAGTGTGTGTGTGTGTGTGTGTGTGTGTGTGTGTGTGTGCGCGCGCGCGCGCGCGCGCGCTGTGCGTTTTAGCTAAGTGGTCTACACTTAGACTCCTTAGTTACATCCGAGACTCCCTTCCACTCTGACCTTAATGACTGCGGAACATTTCTTTTCTAATAAAGACACTCAGCCGTTATGAAGATGCAGCAAGGATGATTAAAACTCTGTGTGCTGTTGGTTGAGTCTGACTCATGACACTCCTTACATCTCAGCTACTTTATCTCTACAGCCTCTCTCAGTACCACACTGTTGTTGTTGTTGTTGTTGTTGTTATTATTAATTATTATTAGCATTTACACATTTGGTCATAGGTATCATATTCATACATATGGTTCAGTAGAGAAAACATTTTTAAATCCTACATCTCCCTTCATTTTGATCTGAAACTCTTGCTGAAGCCATGCTGGCTTTCCTACGCTTCGACAAGTATGTGTGTTTGAATGGGATGGCATCTCTCAGTGTGGCCCCGGGGGACTACAAAAGCCCTGTCTTCCTGAAGATGGTTTGTCCACAGGTTCTAGCTGCACTGTTGTGTGGTCAGAATCTTGAAGGCTGAAATAAATATTTACCTAGTTGATAAGCTAATTCGATAATTAAATTTAATTAGTTAATTAAATAAGCCCTAGGGGTTGCTTAGTGGGCAGTCACTGCCAAGGACACTGCAACAGGAAAGAGCATAGCTTTGGGGTGATCTTTCCAGGGCCATTGAGGATGGAGTCCAAACACAAGGCTTGTAAGCTATGGCTCAGATGTCATGAGCCTGCACTAACTTCTGGAAAATGTATGTAGGCAGAGAGATGGGTGTGTGGAAGCGGGAGGGCAGCACGGACTCATTCCCCAATTCCGTCTGTGCTCTGTGTATGCACATGTGTATCACTTGAACCAGCAGCGCTGGCCCCGAACTGTGCTGTTTCCTGGGGATGGCAGCTTTTGCAGCCGGCAGAATACCCAGGTGTCCTACGTGGACAGGCTGGGTTACCATGACTCTGTTCACTGGTGAGATGGAAGGATTGGTTAGGAAGATGGCAAATTCCTTCTTTAAAAACCTCCCTGAGCTTGCAATTTGCTTTCCATAACAAAGATAAGCTGTTCTCTCTCTCTTTCTCTCTCTCTCTCTCTCTCTCTCTCTCTCTCTGTCTCCCCCCCCCCCTTTATGCTCAGTCTTTAAATTTTTTTTCCCTTGTGAGTAATTTTCTGAGGAAAAACCCCATGGCTGTCTGTAAAGCATGTTGTGATGCTGTTCTGGAACATGGGACTCTGACAGCAGCCTGTAAGGACTGCCTGGACTCAATGCCTTGGTATCTTCCTGGGTCGGATGAAGACTGCCAATACGTGAAGCTGCTTTGAGGTCTCACTGTTGCCAGCTGACAGGATGTCTCCATGCTTGGACAGCTCCTGTGCAGGAGAGAGCAGTTGCAGGGTCTTCACACGTCTTTGTATGGAATGCCATGGAATGGCAGTATCGCAGTGTCTGGCTTATTGTTCTGTCCTCTCCAGTCCCCCAGGGGGCGTATCACGTTGGTTATGTGCCACAACAACGGAACACCAGCTTGGAAGTGTGTTACCTCTGTCTGGAGGCCAGACGTCTGTGGTCAAAATGTGGCAGTATGGTGGTATTCCCTGGAGGTCTGTAAGGCAGGATCTTCCATTAGCTTCTTGAAGAATGTACAGTTCCTTGACCTTTCATGGAAAGACTTCAGCTCCATCCATATGGTGTTCTCTGAACACTGTGTGCATCTGCACAAAGATCTCCAGTTACTAAGTTATAACAGTTCCAGTCACTAAGAATAGTGACCTCGACTCTGTTGTGGCTTCTGCATGTATCCTAATTCTCTACGATGGAGACAGGATGTTGAGACTTCAGGGTGTGTATCTGAGGGCACAGAACTCACCCAATACTTGCCTTTTTGTTAAAATTAATTTGGTTTCTAAGGTGTGTATTGCATGTGTGTGTGAGTGTGTATGTGTGCATATGCTTGTGTAAATGCGTGTTTGTGATGTGTGTATGTGTGTACGTGTGTATGTGTATGTGTATGTATGTGTGAATGTGTGTGAGTGTATTTGTGATGTGTGTGTGGGGGTAGGTGTGTGAGTGTATATGTATATGTATGTGAGTTATGTGAGTGTGTGTGTATGTGTGAGTGAATTGTGTGACTGTGTGATGTGTGTGTATGTATGTGCATTGTGTATATGTGTGAGTGTACATGTGAGTTGTGTAAGTATGTATATATGTGTGAGCAAATTGTGTGACTGTGTGATATGTGTGTATGTATGTGTATTGTGTGTGTATATGTGTGTGTGATGTGTGTTTGTGTGTGTGTAGGGGATATGAGTGTATGTGAGTGTGTATGTATATGTGAATTGTGTGACTGTATGTGTATGTATAAGTGAATTGTGTGATGTATGTGTGTGTATGAGTGTGTGTATGTGTGAGTGTGTGGTGTTTGGGGATTCTATGGAACCCTAGAACATGGAATTGGCAAAACAAGAGAGCACCCACTAGAATTGAGCATACGTCTTATTTTACAAGTCCTAAATATACCTCAACTGCAAGATGAAGTAAGACAAGACAGGACAGAGCCCGAGCCATTTGAAAACAGCTGTCAAGACCAGAGTGAAGGCTAGGAGCGTCTCTTCATTTCAAACACCAGCTGCCTTAGATTGAGCTGAGGCCTATTTCCTCAGCTCATGCAGCAGGCTCTTGTTTCGTGATTGCTGGGACAGTGCTAAGTGCCAGGAGCAGATGACCAGGGCTCCAACACCTTTCCACAGCAGGGGAGAGCCACTTTCTTTGGTCACTGGGAGTCTAGGTGGGCAGGCTCCCCCTCCTTCCTTCTTTTCTGTGAGCACCTTGGTACTCTTGTTCTCATTTGTACTGAGAGTTCGGGGGCTGGGGTTCTCTGGGTTTGATGCCTATGTGTCTGTCTTGTGTCACCACGATCCTGTGGCTGGAACTCCATCAGGGCTTCCCATCACCTTTACTGTGGAGAGTTGAACTCGTGGAAGAGTATTGTTATAGGCAAGGGAGGTAGGTTTCTTGGAAACTAGATTTTGGAGGTGTCCTTCTTGTTGAACAGGTCATTTGCGTTTTCTTGGGATTCAGTTGAACACTCATCCAAAGTAACTTGGCTCCTTACTGCCATCTTTACTCTGACTGGTATTTAGATGGAATTCTTTTCCCTAGATGAATCCACTCCTTCTTTTCTTTTATGTGTCTTTTCTGGGTAATGAAAGCTTTATAAGCAGGGATAACATCTTTCTGGATCCTTAATATCCTCTCATAAGCTTCCTTTCCCACTTTACCTCATTCTTAGGTCCTTGGTGCTCTGTTTTCCAATCCTCTCATGCTGCTGCCTAGCGGGCTGTGCCTCTGTGTGCTGCATTTCCTGAGTGCCCAAGTTGTTTGCTTTGAATAACCTGTTCTCTGTTCCAAAGGCAGCAGTGCAGGGTGAACCAAGCCCTGCTCCCATTACTGAGAACCCGCCCTCTTCTCCCACACGATCTCCTCAGACTTTTCTGCTTCATCTGGAAGATGGTGGGTTGGGTTCGGCTCATGCAGCAGAGATGAGAAAGGGGCAGAGTGCTGAATTATGAGCCATATCTGAAGCAATCCCCAACACACCCCTTACAATAGTCAGCATTAGGGTTTGCTGTCAGACAGTTCTGGCAAGGACATTAACCCAGGGTCTCCCATAAACTTTACTTCAGTCTCTCAGGAAGTGTGGCTCACTCTGAGAGGCCCTGTCTAAACCTCTTTCCTCTTCATTCTTCCCTCAAAGAGAAGGACTAATATTTCTTTCCATCCCACCATATCGGGGCATCTGTAGAATGTTCTAGAAATGGGTTTTAGAAAAAAAAACAAAACAAAACAAAACACAAGACAACTATTATGTCTCCCTCCGTTACCTATAGATTTTCAGGTGGTCAGATGAAATGCTTTTCACATCTTTTCAGCAGTCTTTTGGGAGTGGTTTCTCTGGCTTTCTTGCAGAGAAAACCCACTCTGTTTTGCCTGTTGTCAGCTGATGACCTTTTACCGAGTGTCTCAATTGACTTTATTATGGTCAGCACGCAGGGTGTCCTCACTCTGCCCTGTCAGCCAGGAGGTATCCAGTGGAAAAATGAACAACATCACTGTTATTTTTATCCTGGGGAGAATTAAGTTTTAAGGTCCTCACTGGCCTCATTTTGTAAAAAGACAAAATATGAAATGGCTATTGTAAACCCACCCAGTCTTGACCTCCTCTGTTAACATCAGATGTAGTATTTTGTTTGCAAAATATGAAGTATGCAATATTTGGGCCCCTTTCCTTCCTTAATAAATTGTATTTCTTGGTGATTTTATAGAGATGAAAGGGACATGATAATGTTCTGGACCAGGGAGCCATTGCCTTAGACATTCTCAAAGATAAGGGCACACAAATGAAAATGGTTGTTCTCAGAGCAAGGTTAAATTACAACATTATTTCCGAAGAGTAGGGACCAAATGTGTCTAGGCTCAGTACTGAGAGACGAATGTATCCTCTCCTGTGTATCTATCTATCTATCTATCTATCTATCTATCTATCTTTCTTTCTTTCTTTCTTTCTTTTTTTTTCTTTCTTTCTTTTTTTCTTTTTGTCTTTTGTTTTTTTGTTTTTTGTTTTTTGAGACAGGGTTTCTCTGTGTAGCCCTGACTGTCCTGGAACTCACTCTGTATAGACCAGGCTGGCCTCGAACTCAGAAATCCGCCTGCCTCAGCCTCCTAAGTGCTAGGATTAAAGGCGTGTGCCACCACTGCCTGGCGAGTGTTTCTTATTCAAAACGGAGACAGAGGAGACCAAAGATGCACCCGCTGGGAATCAAGGGCAGGAGGTGCACCCTGAAACACACTCCCTCCTCAGAAACTAAATTTCTCCACCTCAGGCAGATATGTCAGGGCTTCCTCTCTTTGATGTCATAAACGTGCGTGGGTACTTTGCTTCTTTTTGAGCCATGGGACTTTTCTCATCTGTGAAAAAAATGAGGGAAAATCAAATGAGATAATGTGCCCGATGCATAGTGAGTTTTAGAGTAACAGCTGTTCCTGTCCCTCAACCTCCCTGTCCTGTCCTCCACAGAGCCTGCTGGAGTCTCAACAGCCCAGGCTCTGCTCTCTCCTGCAGAGAGAGGAAAGGGATGCCATACTTGATGTTCCTGCAGCTGGTTCTGTCTCCCTGGTTAAACAGGAAAAGTAAGGTCAAAGATTGTATTCTGAGGTTCCATCCCACCAGTTCCCTTCAGCCTGTGTGGGTACTTCTTTCTCCTGGCTGTCGCCGGCCCAATGCCAGAACAAAGCGGTTGGCTGGGGACAGCAGGGAGCCGCTGCACCAAGCTACCTCAGGCATCAGCGCAGCCCCCAATGCGGGTATCTGAAAACCTGATATTGAGGGGTGTCTCTGCAGCATCTGGCCTCCAGCCTCAGCAGAACTCCTGGCAGGGGTGGTGGTATAGCGTCCCAGGCAGTGTCGCAGAGCCGGGGAGGGGAAGGGCAGAGCCTGAGCTCCAGTCCTCCTTCTCCCTCCCTGGCCCTCGGTGGTTGCTAAGCAGTTTCTATGGCAGCAGCATCCTCAGACTCAACTTTCACCCTCATTTAGAGCCAATTAAGGTAAAATAGTGAGGGGCGGGAGCGGAGTGGCAACGTAACTGGGAGGCAGGGAAGCACTTGGAGGCTGTGAGCAAAGCCTTACTCTGTCAGACGCACAGGCACAGACACCCAGACGCAGCTTCAGTCTTCTTGCCTCGCTGCAGCCTGCTGAGCTGGCTGAGCCTGCAGAGCAGCCGCACTGAAAACCTCAGGACCCTTCCCAGCATCGGAGATCGGAGATCCGCAGGTGTGCCTTTCCCACTCTCTGCTCCAGCCTGGCCTGCTGCCCCAGTCCCTGACATCCCGTCAGGCCGATTCTCTGACTGCTTGGCGCCTGTGCTTATTTACTTTCTTACTATCAACATTTGATTGGAAGAAAGGGAAAGTTTAAAAAAATGCCCATCGCACAGTTGCTGGAACTATGGAAGAAGATCGAGGTGGAACCCATGGAGACAGAGGTGAGCACAGAGGACGGATGCTTGCACTTTCTCACGGACTGTAGCAAATGGACTCTGCTCGATGGGGGGAAAATGCAGTTATTAAGGGGCGGTTGGCATGGCAGAGATGTGGATATTCTGCATACGTGTTTCACATATGTGGCCACATAAATCTTTCCGTTTATGTGCCTGTGGCAGAGTGTGGTGGTGTTAGTGCATGCATGAAAGGAACAGAAGACAAACATTGCTGCCCACCGCCACCTTTCAGCATGCTTCACCCAGTGTGTCTTGTTCCCTGAAGTACTCCTTTTGTCAACTAGTTGGCACCAGTTTGCTTTGCTTTCAACAAGTGGCTCATGGTCTAGATCCCCATTTGCCGCAGAGAACAACTAGCTGTGCTAGAAGGAAGAGGAGGCAGAGAGCACTTTCCTAATGGTCATGTGTTTGAGTAGAGGGGCCGCTAGAAAGGAGAGGTGAGGAAACCCCAGCGTCTCCAGTGCCCAGGCCACAGTGGGGAGGATGTCCTCAGGAGGTGGACTCCTCCGTTGCCAGGAGTCCCATTTGCTCCATTTGGGCTCTACATAAGCACCAGACATATTTCTAAGAGGAAAGTTTCCCAAAGTTCTTAAGACTGAGTGCCTTTTTAGATCTACCTGTACTGTGTCAAGAGCAACTGAAATGGAAATTTAAAATGGCTAATTTTTATAGGCTCCTAAATATCACAGTCCAAGGTCCAGTGAATTCCACGCTGATGGCTTTGCATTTCCTGACACAGAGACATTCACATAAATAAATCTTTACACTGAAGGAAAGATTCTGTCTTAGACGACAGATTATTTGGTATTTTACATGGAAGACTTTCTAAACAAGCCAACACCCATAAAAAATAGTTGGAATAGGGCTTGCAAGTGGGTAAAGGTGCTTGCTGTCAAGCTTGATGAAATGAGTCCCCAAACTCATATGGTTATAAGAAAGAACTGACCCCTCAAAGTTGCCCTCTGACCCCTACACACACACACACACACACACACACACACACACACACACACACACACAGGGAGGGGAGAGAGAAAGAAAGAGAAAGAGAGAGAAAGAGAGACAGACTGACACATGGAGACAGAAAGAGATGGACAGACAAAACGACAGAGACTAAATAAATAGCGTAAATTGTTTTAAGTGCTGGAATAGGTGTTGGCATTACAGGGGAGAAGAGCCTTTCACAGAATGTGTGGTACATCTAGTAGCTAGAGCATTCTGGGTGTTGGTGCAAGGCTGTTGCCGTGGTGAGCGGGGTTAACACTTGGCACAGCCACCGCTGTTTACTCCCCTGGTACCTGAGTCGAAGTATCAGCCTTGGAGTCGAAGGCAAAGCCACTCACTACCCAGCCAACAACTCTTTTCTTGAAAAAGATTTGATTCTCCTAAAAATCCACCCAATAAAGGAGCCAGTGATGAGGGCAAACATCCTTATGACCTGTAGCTGACCCCACTGTTTTTGTCTGATGCCCAGCTGCTTGGTTTCTTGAACACAGAGCTTTTTTCAGGAGAACTGGATGATGGGGAGAGGCAGGCATGCTGGAAACGTTGGGTGCCGCTGGAATTTCGGGTCTGGCGCTATCACCAGGACAGAGACTCCCGAGAGCAGCTTGTGTTTGGAATATTTCTGAAGTTGATTAGAAATAGACTAGCTTCAGGAAGACGGATTTTACTATAAAAATAGGTCATGACCCAGGAAAACTTGCAAACCCCAAATCTTGATGCAGAGCTGATGACATCCACACTGTCCTGCTGCCCAGCAGGGGAGATTGTGGTTTCTGTGATGAATCTGTCTGATACCATGAGGAGGTCCAGATGCAGTAATAGTCTTAAAAGAAGACCTTTCCTCAGGCTTTCTGGGTTAGTTTTTCAGAATAGCAAACGTGGAGCATTCAGAGTTAGGGTGGGCATCAAGTTGTCAGTAATCCAGAACCAAAGAAAACCAGAGCAGAGTCCTTTCCACAGAAGGATCACAACTGAAATATGAGATTATAATGTTTCCAGTTCTTGAGCGACCTTCATGTCAAGTATGAGGTTCCTGGGTCTCAGTACATTGAAGCTGACTTTATTGTCTTATTTCACCCCTGTTTTATGACCTGTGCTACTAAAATGACTCATAGATCAAGAAGGTGGGCAGAGGTGGGTGGAACACACATAGTGTCTGACTTCCTTGCATGGATGGGAACATCTGCAGAACACATCAACATCGCTGGCTAGAAACCAGTGTTCCTGGATTCTTCTTTTAGGCCAACATCACTACACTTTGCTCTCTTCTCCCTCAATTGCACTCATGTCCACAGTCCTACGGAACCTAAGATCTGAGGCCCACTGAAGTAGAACATGGTACGTTCTTTATAAAACCCATCATTGCTCCAGCATATACAACAGGAAATCCACTGACTGTCTAAGGGGACTAATTGTGGTGCTGTGAATTGGTTTGGGATATTTTGGATGGTATTTTATCCATGAAGAGGGTAAGGAGAACATGCTAATTGAAAACTGGAGATTCCAGAGAAGCCCTGAAGAATTTAGTATGAAGAGGAAGCCATGGTGTTCAGTGAGGTGTACTCACACGCCAGAAGCAGGACTCCAGGGTACCACAGCCACAGCCACACTCTGGAGACAAGGGGCGACAAGAGAGCCAGTGTGTGAAGTCACCTGTGAGGCTTAGCTAACTCATTTTAATCTTATTTTTGTAGGCGCAAGTACTAGTTTTCTGGGATGTCACAGTATGTTGGAGAAAGCAACATCCTGGTTTTCAAACACTGCACATCCGCCATGATTTCCTGGTGACTCAGAGTCAAGCTAGTGTGATCTCTAACCCAGCATGGCTGTCAGCAGCTAAACTGGAGCATCAGGGCCCTCTAGAGCTGGTGATAGGTGGGAAAGTTTCACTGAGTTCTCCCTGAATCTCAAGGTGGTAGGAGTTGTCACCTTTCTGATGTTACATGTGCGGGGACTGAGGCCACCTGAGCAGTTCTCCACGCTATGGCATAGCAAGCAGAGATGAAGCTGTAGCACTCCTGCTTAAGCCCTGGGCTACACAGAAGCCTTTGTTTGATGCCTTTGTGAGCCTAGAGCTTTACTACCTGTGATTTAATCAGTTCTTCCTAGTTGGGCTTGATGGCATACACCTGTCATCCCGAAACCCAGGAGACAAAGGTGGGAAGACTGCCTGCCACAAGACCAGACATGTTTATATATCAAGTTACAGGCTGCCAGAGTTGATACAAGATAATCTTTAAAACAAAAACAAAAACAAAAACAAAACCCCACAAATATCCAGTTCCTATTCCAGAATGAACCAGGGATTTGCTCCTTTCAAATAGGAATGATTACAGATGCCCCCCACTGTCTGTGGCCATCCTTACCATACTGATGTTTGAGCACTGTGTAAGTTTATGTCTCTCGCTTCTTGCTGGCTGAAGGCTGTGTAAATGTCTTCTTTGGATTGTTCTGGAAGTTATACACTCTTCATTGATTCAGTAATTGGTGACTTTAGACACGCATACCCACTGTCTGCGTGTAAAACACTGGTCTCCTGGACAAAACATTCCACAGGCAGAGATACAGGAGCAAGGGAGCCATGGTACAGACCACCACCTACCAAGCTGGTAGGACTGGGGCTGGTTACACACAGAAAGCCACTGACAAAGTTTGAGATGTTAACCACATTATTCTGTGTCTCTGTTGTCAGACCACCGAAGAGGAACTCAGCCTGGACGTTGAGCCCACCCCAGAAGATACCACAGAAGAAGTAACTATATCTTTTTTCTTTCTTTCTTTAAATAATCTGGTTGTTTGTGGGAGAATTGGACCTGGAAGACTAGGGAGAGACCTGGATATTTAAAGTAATAACCCACGAACAGTCATGTTAGCGAGATATGAGATATGTGTCTATCTGCAAATGTAAGCATACATGTGCACATGCATGAATTGTATGAGTAGGATGTCAGTATGTCCCTTCAAAAGAAACAGCTTAACCCAAGAAGGACAAACATAAGCCAAGGGGAACCTTGGCTTTGGAAGGTCAATGGCTTGCTATTGACAGTTAAGACAGGTGTGAAAATACTGGCAGAGGAATAGGAGGGTAGGAAAAAAGCCTGCCTGCTGGGAATTATGTAACATAGCTCTTAGAAGGCTTTGTGAGTATGCAAGCAAGCTCCAGGATCCCAGCAGGTCGGTTCTTCTGTGGGAATTTCCTCTTCAGAGGTGTGGGAGAAGATGAGGGTGTCCAGATGAGGAGAGTTGAGGGGGCAGTGCCGAGGTCAGTGAAGGGTAGGGTAGGAAATGAGGCTGGAAGCAAAGAGGAGGTATGGGGCATCTCTGGATGCTGAGGTGAAATGAAACCCTGAAAGCAAGAAGACCACAGGCTGTTCCATGTGTGCATGGAACTTCTATGGATGGACTTCTGTGCATCATCCGGCTTCTATGCTTCATAGGAGCCTGTTATCCAGACAGACAGATGGGCCCTGGCTTAGACACAGTGACAGTGTCCCAGCAAACACTGGTGACATAGAGGGCGAGTAGTATACAAGAGTGTATTTGCCAGAAAGACATTGGACAGTAGGGGCTCAATTCCAAAGCTGATCTGAAGTTGAAGCAAAAGCATTCTAGATTAGGAACTTTACATCCAACATGTAGAAAAGAAATTCTGTCCATGGTGTGTGTAACTGCAGAAGAATGGCAAACCCAAAGGACTGTCAATGTACTCTGCCAGGGCCACTGGGAACCACAGAAAGTGTCGAATCCACAGCTCTGTCAACTGTTGCCACATGGGAGAACTGTGTTGTTGGGCACTGCTAGCCTGCTCACAGATGAGAATTGCCTTTGCTGCCTCCTAAGCTACACATGCCACTGCAAATGTCTGCCTCAGGATCACATGAAGCAGCTTGGTGGTCAGTTAGGAAAATGCCATTAATCTACCTCACTTCCTTCCCCTCTGTCTCAGTGTTTTGGAGCTCAGCTGTCTTCAGAGCTTTGAAGTGACATGACTGAATTTGGATAAAATATCAGTTTGGCTGTGAACCTTGGCTTTATTTGGATAGTAGGCCATAAAAGCAGAGGTTAAGGAAGCATGTGCTAGGTACTTTCCTGAAAAGATGCTCATTTGACTGGACCCTTGCCAAGTTGTGGGGGCCCCAGGACTCATCAGACCTCAGCCGTCACTTTAACACTGCCTTGCCACATTCTGGCGTGAGCCATGCTTTCTGGGAACCTCCAGTGTATTCACACAGTGTGGAAGGCAAAGGTCAGGTGACCCATTTCAAGCAGCAAGTGTGAGCTTTCTTTCTGGGATGTCACAATGCATTAGCGAAAGGAAAGGAGTTGGCTTCCGGAGACAGATTCTGTGGCACTGTCAGTGTAGGTGTGGCTGACTGCTCATTTTGTAACCTCGTGTGGAGCAGTAAGATTGGGCATCAGAATGTGTTAGCTCATTTGAGCTGGTATAATGAAATAGCAGCAGCTCAACAGCTCTTAAATGACAGGTCCTGTCCCCCAGTTCTGAGGCCAGTAACCTTCCTGCCTTGCTTTCCTTACAGCTGGGATGATAGCCATGTGCCACACACACTGACCCTCAGTACTTCTTATGGGAATCTAGACATGAATCTGCAAATATTGCAATAGGAACACTTCGCTTTTGTGCGAGTTGTTTTGGGGTAATGGAATATGGGGTCGTGGAAATTATTTCTGGATAGCTGCCTTGACTAGATGGTAGGAAATCAGAATTTTTAAATCTTTAGTAAATAAAGGAGAGCTCCAAACACAATGTAGGGGTATTTGCAGGATCATAACACTGACACTTAGGTGGGACTGACCGTCACTGGAGAAATCACCTGTTTGCTTAATGTTTCTACTAGATGACACTGGAAAGTGGCGTATAGTTTTCCATTGTCCCTGCAGAGTGTTACGTTTGGATATTCCCTATGGTTGGCTTCTGTTTGCTAGAATCAAGTAATTCTCTACCCGTCCTTTTTGGCCTTGAGAGGATAAAGTGTAAGGTTTTCTAAAGGGAAGGACTATGGCTCAGGTAAAGTAGGGAACTTTTATGGCCACAAGCTAAGTTCCAAAAGTTTCACCTTTGCCAGTGAGCATGTGATGTAGCTGCCAGTAGCTATGCAAACCGGGTTCCTGAAAGAGAGGCAGGTGCCTGGGGGAAAATAGGGGAATTGGACTGTGAGAGAAATAACCAGACCAAGTCAAAGGTTCCAATCAAGGTCCAATGTGTATTTCAGAATCTGAGAATATATAGGCAGGGAAACCCATCTCCCCCAGTAAGTCAGGATTTTGTGGCCTAATTAGCATCTTGTTGTTCTGTCAAGGCAGGTGAAGCAGCTCAGCAGGGCGTGGCTCCTAGCAGGAACTTCGGGAGAGGCAAAGAAGGCAAGACAAAAGGGCTTTCTTTATCTCAGGAACTCCACCCAAGTGGGCTAGCTGCTCTGTGGCAAGGACAAGGTCTGGTTCAGCCCGCCTGAGGCTGGGGGAGGTCACAATGTGACAATGAAAAGTCTTGTTACTTAGGAAAAATAATCATTCAAGTCCTAACTGCGGGTCAAGCATCATGCTTGTTCTACAGAGTGCTGGAGGAACCTTGCACAGTTCCACCTTGGGATGACCTTAATACAGGTGGCTGCTTCAATTTTTTTTTTTCTTTTTGAGATGGTGTCTCACTATGTCTCATTGTGTATTTCGGGCTGGTCTCAGCTTTACAGAGATCTGCCTGCTTCTGTCTCCCAAGTGCTGGGATGAAAGGTGTGTACCACCATACCTGGCCTTCGTTTTATTTTTAATAACATGTGTGCACGCGCGTCTGTGTGAGGAGTTGTTCGTGTGAGTGACATTTTCTCAGAGGCCAGAAGATGAGAGGGCTTCAGATCCTTTGGAGATGAAGTTACAGGCAGTTGTGAGCTGTCCAGAGTGTTGGAAACCTAACTCTGCTTCTAAGAGCAGTATGCACCGCACCTTTAACTGCCAGGTCAACTCCACTGCCCCAGGTGGCTTTTGAAAACGAAGACCTTTTTCTTGCCTTTTAAAATATAGAACATTTTGGATGTTTCATGTCTAAATGTCTCTCTGTATAATCTTTGTCTAGCTGTGTCTGGTGCCACAGCTCTGTCCAAAAGGAACCCCAGGGAAGTTCCAACATAAAGAGTGGAAATGGGTCAAGAAGCTCCTGAGTCTGAGAGTTAACACAACATGGTTTTCCTTCCCCGCTGTCCTTTCTAGGGAAAGTGGGTTCCATGCAGCGAGTTTGTGTTTTAAATTCCTAGGAGGGAAGCCTTCCTCTGATTCCATTTGATACACACAAAGCAGGTATCTATTATATTCTCAACAATAGCAATGAGCCAGCAGGTACTCTGTCAGTTGTTTCCCTGAGGGTGTATTTCAGGGGCTCAGCAGAGGGCAGGTTGCAGTCTCAGAAGGAAGCAGATGCAACAGCTCACAGCTCGGTGGACTTGATAAGGAGCCTGTGGCATAACTCTGAGGCTCTCTTATTTCCTTTTGAAGATTGTGTTGTGAGCAAACTGGATGGAAGGCTGGAAAGTTATGGTGTGCTAGAACATGTAAAGTTTAATGCCGAAAACAAATGTTTACTTGTCTGAGAAACTGCTAGGCAGAGTGAGGATCCTTGAGGAGGTCCCCACTGCCTTCATGTGCTTTACCCTTCAGGGTTAACTGAACACATTTACTTATCCATGGTCCAGAGGCAACTGTCACCTCATTGACTGGGAAGCACCTTTCGGCATTGCCTAAGAGTACTTCACTCACCACAATGACATGCATTCAGCAACTGTGCACTTAGCCATCCCATCCGTGTGGGAGATGAGATGTCAGAGATGGAGCCATGGATAACGTAGTTGCTTTGGCAGTCAGTAGCCCCTGGGCCCTAGACAGGGCGGAGGGTCAGGTGAGACAGTGGAGTGGGGAGAGCTTGGGTGTAGATACTTCATATATCTTCTAGGCGCCACACCACGCGGGGCTCCAGTGCCATTTGTCAGCTTTAGGCACTAGCGTTGCCAGATGCTTAGATGGTTTTTAGGTAAGCTTTTAGTTTATGTGAAAATGCTAGCACTGTCACGGAGCGTGTTTTAAAAGGGCTTAGGTTCCAGGGCTGTGCTCCTTCATCATCACAGAGAACAGTTTCCTGCCTTGCCGACTTTAGAGCCAAGGAAACCGTGAGAGTGCTATGAGATTTCGCATTGCTTCTTGTGACTGCAGCGGTGTCTCCCCTCCCCCACCTTTGCTGGCAGCACAGGAAGTGTCTGTAGTGAGTGGGTGGTGAGGATGCCAGCTTCAGTCTGTAGGAGAGAGCTGCAGGAACACTACTCCGGCAGGGCTCTCTGGCTGGCAGAAGACAGCTACCCAGAGACAGCTAGGAAGCTGAGGCAGTCAGCACCAGTTCACCAGTTCAGAGGCGGGGAGGGGTAGGGGGGGAACTCTGGAGCTGGGCACATGGCCCCCTCTCAAGGTGTCACCAGGGTTTGTGGGCAGATCCTTGATGAGCTCCTGAGCACATCCCTATCTGCAGTACAGTGATTGACTCAGTGAGCTCAGTGAGTAGGTCATGGGAAGGAGACTGGGGCAGGAGACATCAGGATACCAGAGGGAGAGAGCAAGCAACGCAAAGGCATCATCAGGGCTCTGGACATGGTCCTGGCATCAGTGGGAGTGGGTCCAGAAAGACCTGCCCTGTGCAGGCATGTGTGGAGCAGCACATCACAGCTCTGTTCTCTGGAATCTATAAACAGCGAGACTTCCTTTCCCCTTCAAGAA
>NW_022196911.1:13243650-13254995 GCF_008632895.1 Mastomys coucha
GACAAGATGAATAATGAAGCTTAGGAACTAATAAAGCAATTAAGAGCGATGCAATTACAGCTTAAAGAGATAGTTAATAGGTTTGAGAGATTAATAAGACGCACTCTCAAGTCCTGCTATTGTGTTGCACAGTCAGTTCAGGCGTTTGTGGGATCTCCAGGATCAGTCAGTTCCAGTGACTGCCCCGGTCTCTGGTGTGCAAGTCTTACAGTTTGATGTCTGTTACCTATACCCGGGCTTGTGCTTACTTAGACTGCAGAAAATGGCAGCACTCAGTGCTTCTTGGAAAACAGAGAAACCTGGCCAGGCTACACAGTCCCCTCAATTCAAGTGATTGTGGGCACACATAAGTAACTCTGACTCCTTGGAGCACAAACATTTGTTGAGGCAAAATGAGGGGCCTGTATAGGAATTTGCAACAAAAACTGACAGTGCACATAACAGGTTTTTTGCAAGAATTCATGGTACACAAAGCCCCTAGCTCTTGTCATCCATGACATATGTCCCCAGGCATCTGTCCCCTGGGCAACTGTCCTTTGGGCTTCTGTTCCTGGGCTGTCCTTTCTCACTTGAGCGATGTTGCCCATCTATATGTCTGACAGAAGACTCATGTTCAGCCCGACATCAGCATCTTTCTGCTTTTATAGCAGACTAGACATTGCACGATCCCAGAATGAACATAGAGGGAATATATAGTCAGTCAGTAGGGCTCTCAGGCTGGGGAGGGGGCGCAACAGCTGGGGAGTTCTGTGATCTAGGAGAGATCACAGACTGCTGGACAAACCCGGAAACTCATTAGCCCAAGCTCCAGCATGTTCCATTACAACCACAGTGGCAATGTGCCAGGCAGGGACTGCAGCCTTGATTTTATGGGTGAAGGTGCACGAAAGCACATTCTCCAGGGCATATTGGCATGGCCTTGTCAAAGCATAGTCATATGTAAATGTCACTGTTTCAGCATGAAGACGATGTATGGGATCTTTGCTGTCTCCAGCCTTAGCATGCACACTAGCTTGAGAATAGTTTAGGTCATTGAAGCCTCTGATTGTCCAACAGGGTAATGTCTTGGGTCAGAGGAGGAGGAACAGTGTAATGAGAACTCTGTGTGCTCCTGAGTTACATCATCTGGACTCTTCCTAGGCTCCGGGAAATGGGAGAGATCTTACCATAACAACCCAGCCAGCAAGGTGATGTCTGTGTATGGCTCTTTCTACCAAGACTGTGCCTGCTGTCTCTGACTTGCTTGCACCTGATATGGGGAACAGATTATCAGTGAATGGAATGGGGACACAAGTCATACAGGGCCTCAGACCTTCCTTCTGCTCTTAACCCAGTGCTGCCGGTATCTCTAGTGACACAGAGGTCTATTCGAGGGATCTGTCCATCATATCTTTCCTACACTGCACACAGAAGAGCTGGCTGCCAGGAGTGGGTCATGTTCCTCTGAGCCCCTGCATGAGCTCAGTGCCCTGTGAGCCATGCCTAACAGAGCTGGTCCAGGAGATTTCCCACCTCTCAGTTGAGGCGGTATTCAATCCAGACACTGAGTCCTCACACAGGGGTTCTCTCAATTTTTAACTCTTCAAATGATAATGATAATAAACCCACCTAAACTCTTTTTTATGTATATAAAACATTCCAGAAAAGCCTTTGTGGGGAGATGATTTAGAAAATTAACCTCTTCCCTAGGTTTTGGACTATATCTCTTTCTCTCCATGTCATAAGCAAGATACTGGATTACAAGAATATTTATTTATTCCAAATGGATAATTTGAAAAATTATGGCCAGGGAGGCCATGTGTGCGTGTGTACAAGTGCACATGCATGTATATGTATTTTCATTGATAATGCTGAGCTTTGATGAGATGCAAAAAAAAAAGCCATTAGAAAATTCAAAGCCTTTAGAAAATTCAAAGCCTTTTTTGGTGCACACCTGCAGTTGGGTGTCGGCACTTGTGTACACCTGCAGCCCGATGTAGGGATGAAGTATTTACAATTGGTGTGACTCATAACAACCTCTAAGAAACCAGCAAAGCATATTTTTCCCAGAATGCAAGATCAAAACACTCGAAGTGCCAAGCACGCACAGAAGAGCCAACCATTGCCAAAGAGGGCTTTGTGGCCCAGTGTTCTCTCAGAGGGAGCCGTGGGTGAGCTTCAGCTCCCTTGGTTTCCTTCTGCCTCTTATAGATGAGCGGTCCATCAGAGCATGACTCATGGGTCCAGAGAACAACAGATGAATGAGTTCCAGGCCACTTGACAAGCAACTCTACAAATATTCCCTTTTTATATGAGGCAGAGTCTGTATTAGCACATGGGACAGGATCACCAGCAGTGTGTGGTGTGGCTCCCTTCAGAGCCACAATGAGTTTGGGAACTCACACATAAGTGCATGGTTCAAATTTACAGGCATGCATGGAAGAGAGTGTTGCCCAACCACCATGGACCAGTGAAAAGTCTCCTGTATTCATAGGTGCAAGGCTAGATGCCCTTGCACCTCTCAAGTTACAAGCCCCGAGTCCGATCCTTCCCTCTTTCCATCCCTGCCTTCCATCCTGTTCACTTGCGCACACCTGTGAAGGTGCTTGCATGCACACATACACAGGATACACAGACACAGAGACACACACAGGCATCACAGACACACAGATACACAGACACACAGCGGCATTGTGGTATCACGTTTCATGCTAATGTGAAATGCATTAGTATTTTATTTTATTTGTGTATTATTGTCTGCGTGTGCATGTGTGCTTGTTCGTGTAGAGACCAGAGATTGTCTTCTTTTATCGCTCTTCACATTACTAGAACTCACTGGTTCAGCTAGACTTCTTGGCCAGTGAACCCTGGGGATCTTCCTGTCTCCACCTTCCCCATGGTGGCATAATGGACACATGCTGCTGAACCCAGCTTCTTACACGGATGCTGGAAGTCTGAGCTTAGGTCCTTGTATTTGTGTGAGGAAGGGCCAAGCACTTCATCGTAGGAGCCAAAATCCATTTGTCCTTCTCAATAGGTTACCATGCTTCCTTAAGGAAGTCAGTCGCATACATATTTAGCCCTGTTGGACAGACATCGATTTCCTACTGGTAATTTTAGCAGACAGCATCAGCTGCTGACTACCTCCTAAAGTCTTCTAGAGAATGAGGTTCTCAGCTGTGACTCAGGCATTGCCATGGAGGGATGCTGAATTTGCCAAGGAAACTGACGAACTTGGAATTATTAATTAGGAGAACCTCTGCTTCTTAGTCTGTGGGAACTTTATTTTCACTTTGCAGGAAAGATGCTTTGGATGGGTTAGTTGTAAAAAGAAAATGGCAATCTACAATAATAACAACAAAGCGCATTCCGGTTTAGCTTAGGGTGTTGAAAGCCATAAGTGAATATGGCTAACAACAAAAATAGATACAGGGAGTCTAAAGGGGGGGATGGTGTTTCTTGATCCTTTAAATGGAACAAGGCAGCCAGGTAAGCTTCCTCCCACAGGATGCTGTCTAATGTGAGGGTTACATGGCATGAGAGTTCAGCTGTGGCTGGGATAGAGGCAGACATAGCATCCTCACGGTGGATAAAAAGATCGCCACTGAGTGTGGTCTATGCATCCACTTGGATCCGCAGAGTCCTTAATATAGGGAGTCTCCATTTGTCTCCAGATCTTGTGTATAGCTCTTCTCCACTGACCTTGACTGCATAGGCAAGGGAGCAGGGGAAAGGCAGGGCCTGAAAGAGTTCCCTCTGTGGGAGAGAGGCATGAGGCAGAGAAGAGGAAATCCAGCTCCCAAATGTTCTATGATGCAAAACCAGACTCACTTGGGTGAGGGGGAAGGGACCTTCCTTGGGGGCTGAAGAGATTAAAGATGGCCACTCAGAGTGAGATCAGGGAGAGCCTGCTGCTGCACCTGTGGAGTCTGCAGTTAGGAAGTGGCAACAGTCATTGCTCTGCGGCTGGATATGAGGAGGGCACACGGAGACCAGAGGAAAGGCAGAAGCCAAGCTCCCCCCACTGCTGGGAGAGTCAAGAAGCTGGCATGTATGTTCTGAGCTAAGGAAGAGAAGGCTGCCGCCCCTAGAGAAAGCTGGGCGTCATCCTCTCCCGAACTTCCCCCAGCAAGGCTGACGGTGGCCCCTGGGTGGGCCATTATGAAAGGTGGACAAGAGGAGCAGAAAACACCACCATCTTGCTCCTCAGCAGGCAGCAGGATATGCAGCAACTTGCTGCCCATGGGGTAAAGACACTGAAAGTCCCATGGCAAGAACAGGAGATCTGGGGCTGGCGAGATGGCTCAGCAGGTTAAGAGCACTGACTGTTCTTCCTGAAGGTCCTGAGTTCAAATCCCAGGAACCACATGGTGGCTCACAACCCCCTGTAATGAGGTCTGACGCCCTTTCTGGGAGGCTGTGATACTGTGTCCAGGGAAGGAACCTGGAACAATTTAGTGGGGACTAAGAAATTTAACACGGTTGTTGGATGTAAGGCAAATATAGGAAAGTCAGTTATATTTATATAGATAACAAAAACTTGAATTTAAAATAATACAAAATAACATCCAGTGACACAGTAAGCAACAAATATTATATAATGTGTACAAGCTTTGCATACTGGAAACTACAAAAGGCTGCTGACAGGAAGGAAATAATTCTACAAACAGAATGTTCATGAGTAACGACACTCACTCAGCCTGACTGTCCAAGTCTAATCCTTGGATCCAGTGGTGGAAAGAAGACAGAGTCCTGTAAGTGCTTCTCTGATTTCCACATGCATACCATGTTTTACACACCACCACCACCACCACCTCCACAACAAGGTAACCAGAACTTGAAACCTGAAACACTGAGACTGTCAGAGCAAGCATAGGCAGTGCCCTACAAGATACAAGTGAAGGAAAGGGTGTTCTGAATTGGACTCCATCCATGCAGGGATCAAGGCCAATAGTTGACAAATGAGACCTCAAATGCTAAAAAGCTTTTGTGCGGCCAAGAAAACAATCAACTGAGTGAAAACCTACAGAGGGGGAAAGAACCTTTGCCAGTTATATGCCTGACAGATGATTACTGTCCAGAATACCCTTATAGGAACTAAATAATAATAATAATGATGATAATAATAATAATATTTTATGATTATATTATAATATACCATATAGTTTATAAAATATTAAATTATAAATATTATAAACATTATTACGAATAGAAATAACATAATAAATATTATTATAAATACATATTAAAAATAAAAATAATAAATGACCCAATTAGAAAATAAAGCTGTGAATCTGAACAAAAAATTAACCACAAAAGAAAGAAAAACCGGTAAAAAGTCTCAGAAGGTGCTTAATATCTTGGGCGATCAGGAAGACGCAGGGAGAGGATTTCATCTCACAGCCGCCAGAGTGGATAAGAGCAACCAAGCAATTGCAGGTAACTGCCCTGGGAATCATCCAGGAGAGGAGCACCCTCATCCACTGCTGGTGGGACTGCAATGGGGTAGCTGCTTTAATTTTCAACTCAGAGTTGAGAAATCTCACATGTAAAGGCACTGCCTTTTTCAAGAGACCCCATACATAAAAACTGTAGCATTTCTTCTCAGAGGATGTGTTAAGGCATCTCTTCAACTTATACGGAACTACAAAGGACTTAGATAGTCACAGCTTCACAAAGCAAGAATAAAGCAGGCAACCCCGTACCAAGCATGTGAAGGCCATGCATAGACACTGAGTGACCAAGACAGTTTCCTGTTGGTATGAAAATAAACACATGAGTGAATGGAATACACAGAAAGAGACCCCTGACATTGTGGTCAATTGATTTTTACACAGATGCTGGGATATTTTTGCTGGGAAAGGAATAATCTTTTCAACAAATGGTGTTTGAGCAACTGGATATTTGTTTTAAAAATGATAATACAAGTATGAAAGGAAGTATCCCCATTTTCAGATGTTAGGATTCTGTACACAAGAGACCCCAAAGGCTCCACCAGGAAACTCCTAGAGCAAACACACACTGTTTCCACCAGCTGTTCTTCATGGTTGGTGAGAACATAAAATAGCACAGCTGCTTTGAGAAACAATTAGAATGTATCTTATAAAGGTGAATATCCACTTAGCTAGAACTTAATAATCCCGCTCTTGGATATTGACCTAAAAATGTCTACCAGATACTTCCATGTAGACATTTATAGTAGTCTTGCTTAATACACACACACACACACACACACACATATCAGAGTCAGCTCAAATGTCCATCAGCTTGTGCAAACATAAACATTGTATTCCACTTGTACAAATGAAGGACCAAGTCAAAGGTCCATGCAAGGTTGGGCCATCTCAATAGTACCAGGTGTACTGAAAAAAGCCAGTTCCAATGCTACATTGTATGCATTCTGTCAGTGAAGTCCAGGCTGCAGGAGGACACACTGGACCACAGAGACATTTCACTGTGGTCAGACGACTGCATGAATTTGTCTAAGTTCATTATGTGGGGAATGTAGCTCAGTTGGTGAAGTGCTTGCCTGGAGTGCACAATGCCTTGGTGGCCCACACCTGTACTTTTACCACTCAAGAGTTAGAGATGGGAAATAGAAGCTCAGAGTCATCCACAGATATACAGCAAGTTGGATGCTAGCCTGGGATACAGAAGACTGCTAAAAACACTTATTGATGTGAACTGCCTTGTATGTATAAATAAAAGAGATCTCTAAAATATAAGCATTAGGAAGTTACAGTTCCAAAGACTCTATAATAAACGCTTATGTTTAGTCACGAGCTCTGTCAATTTGGGCCCCATTCACATAGACTGCTGACGCTTCGTCTCTGCCTTGCTGCATAGAATGGACTCTGATCAGAGCCTGAACTGCCAATCTGTTCCTTTCATCACTTCTAAGCTTCCTTTTCATCCTTTATGGAGATATTTATGACTTTGTGAATCCAGGGGTTCTGCATCATGGGTTCAATCAAATGGACTGAAAATACCTGAAAAACCACATATGTACCAGAATATTTCGATATAATTTTCCTGAAAATATGCAGCAGCTAACTGTGTTTGGTATTCTAGGCGATGTAGAGATGATCTCAAGGACATGGGAAATTTCATATGCGAATTGCACAAGTATCCATGGGGAGTCTAGCATCCACTCTTCCACAAACAACCTGCCTTGTGGTTGTGAGGATAAAATTGTTCAAGGCCATGCTGGTAGTCGGCTAAATGCCTTCACATAGTAAACACCCACTCTCTGTTCACTACTGTGATCATTTGTGTTCTTATGGGAGAAAAAGTTTGTTGAACATCTTAATTAGGCAAATGGATAAGACAGCAAGATGTTTTCAAATACATTGGCAAGATCTATTTGTAATACGACATTTTAATGTGAGAATTGCAAGTAAAATCTGGTCCTTAAGGTATTGTGGGTAAAGACTTGACTGAACAATTCATGAGCATTTAGTTTGTCCCACTGGATGGACTTAAAAACCATAAACCACACTTACAAAATATCTCAGCGATTTACAATTTTCATAAGTTCAGGCCATTTCCCTTCATAGCTCATGAAAATGACATTGAACATTAAAACTAAACAGTTATCAAAAAGTTGTTAGCTTCCAGGCACTCACAGTGTTTGAGCCTCACATTTCGAACAGCTCTCCTCTCAAGAGATAGATGTAGGAAACATCTCAAGGAGAGCTTGGTTTCTCTTGACATCATGGATCTGACATAGAACATCAATAGTGTTTGGGTTCTAGGCCACTAGACCTTAGACATGCCGTGCGGGTATGTTTAGGGCAGCCCGCAATGTAGCAGATAGTAGTGTTGCCTGGGATTCAAAGCATAGGCCACAGCCTTCTCCATAATTTATTCACACTGGATAAGAATGCAAGGTCAGTCTCTGGCATCTGTTGCTCTAGGTAAATCCAACAATATAATTGGGATCCCTACCTGGTTCTACTCAAAGCTGTTAGCTCCTGCCCAGCATCCCATCCAGCATATGCAAATAGGTCTCATCCTTGCTGGACCAGTGCTCCTCCTTCTGAGCTGTGCTCATGAATCCTATCCTCACCAGCCAGGAACCCCATTACTCTTCCTATGATCACTTGAACCATTCCCAAGAGTCTCCAAAGACCGAGGCATAAATGTGCTCATTTCATGTTCTTCCTCAATTCTATGCACCCAAGGGAACCCCGCACTGGAAGAAGCTTCTCTGAGGAGAATAAAGACATAAGAAAGAGCGCTGGCTCAAGCTTCTCTGTTGTCACTGCCTTCACAGCCAAATCCTTTTGCCTGACTTGGGTGTGGTGCCAGGACCTGTGCACACAGCCAGCTGCCCAGCAGTGTGTTCTTGCTGTGGTAAGAATATACAAGATCACTCAGCACACTCCTGTACATGGAGTGCTGTTACAAAGAACAGTAGATATTGCTAGGTATCAGACCTTTAGAATTTACTCACCTTTTCTGGTAAACCTATGTGTCTTGGCCAACGTCCTCCGCTTCCAATCCTGGCCCTGGTCATCATCATTCCATCCTGCTTCTGTATTGAAGGTGAGGTTAGGATTTGGAATGTGCTCCTCAAAATCAAGGGATAAGGAGAAACACTATCAGTCATACGACTCTTAACATCTATGTGTATGCAAGTCCAAGAACTGTCAGAAATACAGCCTTTTCACGGTGCTGTGGTGTAGTGGTTAACTTTCCCTATGTGGATTTGTTGAGGACCAGCAATGAGTTAGTTTCTTCTGCATCTCTCCTACAGTATCTTTACTATAACCTGAGACAATGTCAGAGCAGAGCTGGAGATGCAGCTTGGTAGTAAAATGCTCGCCTTAAAAAGTCCTGATTCCACAACTAACATTGGCCACAACGACAACTGCATGCATGTACGCATGCACATAAAGTTTAGTGGAGAGTTCTGCAGGAGACTGAGCAGTACAGCTCTAATCCATGGCTCAGTTTCATAAATTGCAGAAAAGTGCAACAGTAAGAGGATGTTTTTTTTGTTTGTGTTGTTGTTGTTTTTAATCCTCAGTGAAAGCCATTTACCCACTTAGGCTTTTGCAGAAGGCAAATTGCGTTTACCTGTGAGCAGGAGGGTAGGTGATGGACCCTTGAGTCCTCTGCCCTGAAGGTCAGCTGAGGGCAAGGCTAGAACTTCTGCAGGTTCATGTGCTGGCACTGTGCTCTATGCCTGAATGTAGGACTGCCAGATATGCTCTCCTGGTGGGTTATGTGCCGTAATGTGGACATGTATTGCCACAAAGCAATGAAAAAATTACATTGAGTTTTAGATTTAAAAAAAAAAATCCACTAACCTGGAGTTTATTTGGAAGCTGAAGACTAAAACATAGAAAATTTATATTCTATGCTCCTTTTATCCCAGACACTTAGTAAAATTCACATGCTTCCCTCAGTAGCTTAAAATACCCAGTGACCTAAAAAAGTTGCCAAAGGAGAACATCTATTTATGCCCAGTGTTTTTAACAACTATTTGGTGAGTGTGGCTCAGTTCAGTCTTTCAGACTGGCTTATTCCAGACCTCTTTACTTTCTTCTCACAATTGTTGGTGTGAAAGGCAGGACCACAGGGAAACAGCCAGGCTCAGGGACCTGTTCTTTCTTGCTAGGGCACTTCATTTGTACTGTGCTCTAAATTTTAGTATCCCCGCCCCCTCCCCGCAAATTGATAGGAAATCCTCATTCCCAAGGAGATGGATGGTGTTGTGAGTCAGGTTTTCTTTCTTTCTTTTTTTTTTTTATTAGATATTTTCTTTATTTACATGACATACGATATTTCCTTTCCCAGTTTCTCCTCCAAAACAAAAAACAAAAACAAGAACAAACCCATGTCCCCTCCCCTTCTTCCCCTCCCCCTGCTGGCCACCCCACCCTCTCCTGCTTATTGGCCCTGGCATTCCCCTACACTGGGGCATAGAATCTTCCCAGGGCCAAGGGCCTCTCCTCCCATTGATGACCAACTTGGCCATCCTCTACTATACATATGCTGCTGGAGCCATTAGTCCCACCATGTGTACTCTTTGGTTGGTGTTTTAGTCCCTGGGAGCTCTGAGGGTACTAGTTAGTTCATATTGTTGCTCGTCCTAAGGGGCTGCAAACCCTTCAGCTCCTTGGGTCCTTCCTCTAGCTTCTTCATTGGGGACCCTGTACTCAGTTCAATGGATGGCTGTGAGCCTCCACTTTTGTATTAGTTGGGTACTGTCAGAGCTGAGGCAGGTTTTAAGACAGGATTTAGACACAGGGTGGGGCCTCATGGGTAGGATTAGTGACCCTACAGAAGAGACCCAATGAGATGTTTCACTCCTTGACCATGTGAGGATACATTCAAAGTCCCACAGAGTTGTCCAGTCGGTGGTACACCAGACCAAACCCAAGTACCTCGAGCAAGTCTTCAAGGATCAAGGACAAGCCACAGCAGATGAGGCTGGCCTGGCCAGAAGGCCCTACATTCATAGCATTATCTGGAAAGTGAGGGCTTACACCTCTTTATTTCTGGAGTAGACATTAGGTCCTAGATTCAGAGAGATCAGGGGCACATTAGCTATGCTCCTGTTTGCTGACCTAGTCTCCTTGTCTCCCCATCTTTTAGCAGTCCCTGTGAGAACTTCTGCAGGCCTGGCTTCTCCATCCACATGAAGATACCTCATCTCTCCTGCTTTGAGAGAGGTATTCTAGCAGCTGGTTTTCAAGGGGCTTTGGCATCTTTGACCAGGGAGAAAGCACTCTGGGAGGAGAAAGCAAAGCACTCTGGGAGATTGCTTCAGGTGTAGAAGCTGAGCGATATCCCCGTCCCCTTAAAGGCCTTATAGGAGTTGAGGGGAGTGGGGCAGGGCTTTGGAATGGGCACTATTCCTTTCTGGGAAAGCAGATATGCCTCTCTGGGGTGCCACACTGTGCCCCCCACTGTTTAGATCAGTCCCCTTGAAGTGTGAGGGCTGAGGTCACCACGTCAGCAGAGGAGGCCAGAGCAAAGCACATATTGGCTTTTAGCTGTTTTGATATGAAAATTTTTTTTCATATTTTAAAATGCACAGTGCGTGTATGTGCACGCACACACACAAACACATGCATACACATGCATAATGTTTACATACAAGTAAAAAAAGATTGAACTTAAGGCGAGGTTAAATGTTCAAGTTTTATTTTAAGTGAAAATAGCCACAGAGACGTTCTATACTAATATAGCCTGGGTTTCCCGGACTGGATGGACCACACAGCCAGGACAGTCACCACCGATGGAGTAGGCTGTCCTAGGCTTCAGTGGTCTCTACTCAGGTGGAGAACTGCTCTCTTCAGGAGTGTAGGTGACTTAGTAACCAAGACACAGTGTATCTTTCTCATGGCAACTGG
>NW_022196911.1:13258180-13259691 GCF_008632895.1 Mastomys coucha
CCAGGTTCTATAAGAATGCAAGCTTAGCTGGGCGGTGGTGGCACATGCCTTTAATCCCAGCACTTGGGGTGTGGGGGTTTGTGTCGAGCTTAGTGTTGCCATGGACTGAGTTTCTGCGGGGACCCCTTATTCCGCAGGTTGATGAAAGTTCTGGCCAGGTGGGCAAGGGTTTCGGCACGTGACAGACAGAAACGACACAAGAAGTGTGTCATCTGAGTGTATTTTCACAAAATAAGAATCAGGCTTATATAGTATGCAGAAATAAGGGGAATGTCAGGGATCAGGTAGGCAGGTAGCAGTCACATCAAAGACAGTAGATCAAATAGCCAGGTGTAAATGATTCCTTAGGAAGTGCTCTCCCTCACTGGGCTACCTTGGCAGCCCTAAACAAACACCTAACTATGTAATTCTTCTGGGCTGTCAGAAGTATGCACCAGGGGGTCTCATTCTTGCTAACCTCTCATGAATAACTTTACTTTAGCCCTGGGAGTGATTCCTGGGAGCATTTGTGACAGACTCCCAATTTGCCAGGGGAGCCGACCAACTTCTCTCTAATATGTAAAGTAGTTTTCCATAGACTAACTTTGTTGTCAGTAAATTTAATGCCTGATCTTTTTCACCCTCTCTGGAGACAATCTGTCTGATAAGGTAGCTTCCTTGTGGGAATCCCAAGCTAATAACAGCTGGGAAATCAATTAGGATCATTGAAACACTGTGGAGGCCAGGAAACAACATTAAATCTCAGTTTTAGCTGTAACAAAATATTTCTTAGGGCATCTTTATGCCTGAATAAAGAAAACATACAGATCTGTCTACAGACTTTAGCTGAGACCAACCTGGAACACATCTGAGTTAGGAGATGCCAACTACTGATTGAATACCCAGGAGGCACAAACTCCCTTTGAAGTCATAATGCCTCTTGTCCATGATCAGGCTTTTAACTCTGATACTGTAGACCTTACTGGGGTAGACGAGTGGACGTGGCATTTAGCCAATATTTTTTTTGTTTGGTTTTGTTTATGACAGTAATGGGGATTGAACCCAGACCTCATGTGTGTGGACAAGTGCTTTACCAGTAAGCTATATCCCCAGCCCTGTGTTTTATTTCAAAATAGGATTATTTTGTGCCCTATTTAGCTCATACTGTCTGTCTGTCTTAGGTTTTTTGTTTGTTTGTTTTGGTTGGCTGTGAGGAAACAACATAACAAAGGAGCAAATTAGGAGGAAAGGGTTTATTTGGTTTACACATCCAAATTGTTGTTCATTACTAAAGGAAGTCCAGGACAGGAGCTCAAACAGGGCAGGAACCTGGAGGCAGGAATCAATGAAGGATGCTGCTTACTGGCTTGCTTCCCATGGCTTGCTCAGCTTGCACTCTTTTTGTTGTTGTTGTTGTTGTTGTTGTTGTTGTTTGTTTTGTTTTTCGAGACAGGGTTTCTCCAAGTAGCCCCGGCTGTCCTGGAACTCACTCTGTAGACCAGGTTGGCCTCGAACTCAGAAATCCACCTGCC
>NW_022196911.1:13262445-13302445 GCF_008632895.1 Mastomys coucha
ATGAGGAAAGGCCCAGCATGAGGAAAGGCCCAACATGAGGAAAGGAAGGCCCAGCATGAGGAAAGGCCCAGCATGAGGGGAGGCCCAGCATGAGGAAAGGCCCAGAATGAGGAGAGGCCCAGCATGAGGGGAGGCCCAGCATGAGGGGAGGACCAGCATGAGGGGAGGACCAGCATGAGGGGAGGACCAGCATGAGGGGAGGACCAGCATGAGGGGAGGTACAACATGAGGGGAGGACTAGCATGAGGAGAGGCCCAGCATGAGGAAAGGCCCAGCATGAGGGGAGGTACAACATGAGGGGAGGACCAGCATGAGGAGAGGCCCATCATGAGGGGAGGACCAGCATGAGGAAAGGCCCAGCATGAGGGGAGGCCCAGCATGAAGGGAGGCCCAGCATGAGGGGAGGCCCAGCATGAGGAAAGGCCCAGCATGAGGAAAGGCCCAGCATGAGGGGAGGTCCAGCATGAGGGGAGGCCCAGCATGAGGAGAGGTACAACATGAGGGAAGGACCTGCATGAGGGGAGGCCCAGAATGAGTGACATCATTTCAACCTCCCACTTAACAAGGAGGACAAGAAGGATGTGCACTACTCACCAGAGCCATTGGCAACCTGACAGCTATATAGTCTGAAAACCTCGAGTCTCAAATTACTTATCACCAAGCAACAGCCAGGCAGACCCCACCATCACTGACACCCAACTTCACATTTCTCCTCATTGCTGCCAAGGGACGCACACTGTCACCTGTGCAGCATTTGTGCCAGAACAGATGACAGATAGAAAACTAGAAAACTTGGGATGCACTGCCCAGCCCCCTCAAAACTAAAGCAGAGGTGGGTCCTGCATGGGAAGCTAAAGAGAGCAGCAGTGAGGTTCAGTAGAATGTCAGTGAGCCAGCATCTCACCCTGCAGATTTTATAATACTACACTCACATATGGTTACTTGTTATTACAGTATCATTGAGGTTGTGGGGAGTATTCTGACTGTGAGAAGGTATATACTAGAATGAGAAGAGGCGAAAAGTTACTGACAGATAGGTTAGTCAAAAATGACTGTTTGGAATTATATCCAGCCACAAAGCCTAACAGCTTATGTTCAATCCTCCTGACCAGCATGATGGAAGGAGAGAATCAACTCCCACAAGTTGTCCTCTGGCTTCCACAAGAGTGCTATGAAACACATATGCCCATGCTCGCTCACACACACAGACACAGTAAGTGTAATGAAAAATGTAGAGACAAGAGAAATATAAGAAAAGAAGTGCAGCAATTGGGAAAGCATACTGAGATAAATATCAGTGTTTATTAGATCTTTGGAACTTTCGATGGAGTATACCTGTTTAAAATGAGACACTGTAGGAAAAGTTCTCCTGGAAGCTGCAGCTCTGCTCCGTGGTTGACTGGGGTGTCTGTTGGTGAGTGGTGCCTTCTGGGGAGGATGCTGGTGCTGACTTAGACAATCCTGTCTTGGGAGGGAGCACATAAATATGTAAGAAATTTAAGTTAACTTTCTGGCCATATGATGATAACTCTGAATATCCACAGAATAACACATAAATAAGTACATTTGAAACACCTTGACCCACTTCATGGCCATCTGTCCTAAACTATTTTCAAAGAACCAGCAATGGGCAGGGTGCTTTTACCATGTTCCAATTTGGCTCAGTAATGTTTTAGGTAACAACTATGGATATTCAAGGATATGGTCCTTCCAGGACCTGATGGTGACACCCATAGACAGGACAACACTATGTGGGGAGCTGGGCATAATAACCGTGCTACAGCGGGTCATAGTGGAGATCTCTGTGACACTGGCTGGCACCTAACACCCACACTAGTGTAAACCAAGGAATGGTCATAGATGTCTTTACTGTTGCCTGGCTAGCTCAGTCAGTAGAACATGGGACTCTTAATCCTAGGGTCATGAATTTGAGCCCTACATTAGGTGCCAGATGTTGTTTGTGGCCCCAACCAAGACCCTTGGGGGCAGGGGTAAGAAGGTTCAGAGTCAATGACACAGACTCTGGGAGTCAGGCAGGTGACAAAAGCAGACTCATTTATTTAAGGAACTGGGCAAAACTTTAACCTCCTCCCACCCCCAGCATCTTACTGGCCTTGTCTCTTTCTCATTGGCTCACTCCATTGCCTGATCCAGGTCGGTGGTCTCCAGCCCTGTCAGCAGATTCTAGGTTGGCTGGGAGAGGAAGTATCAGTGGCGCATGTGCCAGCATTGCAGCTGGATCTGCTTGGCTAAGTTCCTCCCACACTTTACTTTTAGCTATTGACAGTAGCAGCAGCAGCAGCACTGTCTGAACCTGAGTGGTTTACTGATAGGCCTTGAGCTATGAGGCTGGTAGTGCCCCTTTTCTTTGTAGAAGGAAACAATCTAGCCTAAGGAAGTGTGCGAGGCTCTCTGTCCATGGTCCTGACAGTCTCATCAAAGCTTACAAAAAGCTGGCTGCCCTGGGCAACCCCCATCTCATGCACACCCCCTCCCCCTTCCATCAGCAATTCTTCCAGAACTCCTGCTGATCTGGTCCCTTTCTGTCTAGTCCACTGTCCTTCATCTGTCCCATAATACCTCATGACTTGCTCATGTTCGTTGCGTGTGGCTGTGTCTTAGAGAAGGTGCTGGAATGAAACCATAGACCCAGTGGTAACTCTGGAACAGTGCCTTCTGCCTGCTCCTTAAGGTGATCGATGTGTGTTGGTCTTCAGCTAAAGGCTAAAGAGAGCGTGCTACCGAGAGTATTCATTTGGATTTGGTTTCCATGGCATTTGGATTGTAAAGATATTTAGCATCTGGGCTGAAAGTGCAAGCAGAGCCCCCAGTGTCTCAGCAGCTTGGTGCAACAATGGCCAGCCAGTGGCCCCTCAGATCCTCTAAAGTTTGGGCAAGCAGCCTTTACATAGTGGTTTGCAGGTCTGTCACATTGCTGCGCCCTAAGTGAACTCCCCAGCTCTCATGGGGCCTCACACTGGCCAGAGAAAGTGAGATAAGGCAGTTTTACCTTATACAGAATGATGGCAGCGGATGGTCCCCATGTGTATAGACAGTGCTAGCACTTCCCTCCGGCTTTCTTCCCTGCTCCTATCCCAGAAAAGCATGTCTGAAATGCTGGGATAAGACTTTCCTACCTTCCAGGAGCACATCAAAGTCCATTTGCACACACCGCCAAGACTCTGTCTTCTACTGCCAGTAAACAGCATGGGCGATTTAAAAAGCTGTATATTTTTGCTCTACAGTGCCTTAAAAATCAAAGCATGCATGCGATTTTTTATTAGATTTTTAAAAATATTTACATTTTTCCTTTGCTGATTAATATAGCTAACATTTGAGATTGCTCTTACTTACAATGGCTTCTAACTTGCCAGGCAGGGGTGACATACATCTTTTATCCCAGCACTCGGGAGGCAGAGGCAGGGTAGCTCTCTGTGAGTTCAAGGCCAACCTGCTCTCCTGGTCTGTATAGATCGAGTTCCAGGACAGCCAGGGCTATACAGGAAACCTGGTCTCTAAAAAACTAAACAAAACAAAATAACAATTGCTTCTGACAGTCTTTTTTAAAAACCCAATGATATCCACATGGAATCCTAGTAAGATAACCCTAGTGCAACAAAAGTTTTTGGCTTAAGCATACATACATACATACATACATACATACATATATGATTTAAATATATTAAGCACATTCTATGTTTATAATGGCATACTCTATGCATGTAGAAAACATAGAGTTGATCAGTAACAATCAACACCTATTTATTTGATATTTTCTCTATGCTTGATAGAATGCCAGATGTTCTCCACCCCTATTCTTTGAGTTACAAGGCTATCTCAACAAAGTGCCCAATGTACATGTAGTTCCAGCTTCTTAAACTGCCCATGGGCCCACATAGGGCCTCATAACTCAATGTGGAGATCATGGAAAATTTGGCAACAATTAAAAGTCTCAGCACTCAATTTGAAATCAGATGGCTGATGAACCAAGCGTTTGTGGCAGCTCTTACCCTTGCTATATCCTGTGGCTTCACTGCAACCCTGGCTCCGGACATGCAGCCCGTGCTGGGCACTGTGCCTCTGCACTCCATGAGCAGCACCGAGGACTGCTGCCTGAAACCCTTCAGTGCAGTATTCATCAAGAATGGCGCTGTTTCTACTGTGTTTACAAACTCCCCTAGAAGCAGAATCGTTGAATTATGGAAAACAATGTTTTTGAGATGTTTAATATTTTCTCACCGCCGTTCCTCAGAGTGTGGACACTAAACCAATATATTTCTGATTGTTTTCTGTAACAATGTTTGATCTTCTAGAATTGTTGTTTGAGGGCGTACAAGATGTCCCAGCAAGTGTTTGTTGCAAAGCCTGAAGATCTGAGCTTAATCCCTAGGAATCATGGTTCAGGTGGAGAAACTGTCTCCTATAGGTTCTCCTCTGACCTTCAAGTATTTACTCTCTCTACACTAAATAAAATACAATTTTAAAAATTAAAAAATTGCTATTTCAGGGTAGATATGGTGGTGCAAGTCTGTAATTCAAGTGCGTGGGGAGCGAGGAAGCATGAGTATGTGGAGTTCAGGGCTACCCTCTGCTACAAAGGAAGTTCAAAGCCAGCCAGGGTTACACAAGACCTTATCTCAAAAACAAAAGACAAAGGAAACCCAAAACTGCAAAACTTGCTGTTTGAGCTGCTGGCCTGAGTCATTAAATTTTGGCTTGGGATCAGGATAGACTTTCCAGCCATTTCTGAAATGGCTCTAAGCAAACATCTACAATGTTGTACCACATGTTTATGCAAAGTAGCATCCTGAACACTGATGATTAAACCAATAAAACCAAAACATTGATCAGCTGAAGAAAACGCTGCGGATGTCGTAATCCTGCTGTGCCAGTTACTCAGGGTTTTAATTCCTCAAATAAAAACAAATAAGCAATCCAATTCTAGTATGAAAATCTGCTTTCTGTTTTAGTAAATGTATCCAAATCAAAGAACTTGTTTTAAATGAAATTTCTTTGTGATTTATCTGCAGATATTTGGCTTGTATCTAGTTTCATTTATCTGTATACCTTTACTCTTGTTAAAAAAAGAAAGAAAGAAAGAAAGGAAGGAAGGAAGGAAGAAAGAAAGAAAGAAAGAAAGAAAGAAAGAAAGAGAGAAAGAAACTTAGGGCAAAACTGGGTTGTGAAGAGGAAAGGCTTCCTGTACTGGGAAGATGAAGTTAAATAGTCTCTTTCCCATGCTTTCCTGACACTGACATTCCTGCATTCAACTCAAGCTTGCCACACAGGAGAAAAAAGCCTGAAGTGAAAGCAGATTTTCCTATGTTATACCTTGTATTTGATCTGTGTCCCTCAAAAAGAAGTTTAGGGAGTCTTACCCCAGTATTTGTGACTATGATTATCGATTATGGGTCTATCTGGAAATGGTGTTATTCCTCATAGATTTCAGTGAGATAGGAACCCCTTAGGGTGCGTTCTAACTGAATGTGCCTGGCATTTCCACAGCTATGTGGAAAGCAGATCGTGTGTATTGCGGGATCAGTGGGGATCACTTGGGGGTATTAGTTACCCTACAGACTGCCAGAGGCAAAGAAGAGTTCTCTCCCAGATTTCTGAGGGGGCACAATCTGCAGACACCCTCATTTCAGACTTCTGGGTTCCAGAAACTCAAGAAGGTATTTCTCTCATTTTTAAACAACTTAGCTTGTGATTCTTTGCCGGTGGTAGCCCTAGGAAACCAATGACATATATCACAAATGAACTCGGAAAACAAAATTCCAAATGTAAAGTGAATTTCTTGTCATTAGAGCTGGACACAATCAGATTTGCTGTTAATCTGTTCCTGGAAAGCACTGTGCGGAGGCAGCCATCCAAGGCAAGGCAGGAAGTTGGGGGTTGGGGAGTAGAACTCAAGGCTCATTCCTGCTGTGGGGCTTCCGGTCCTCCCACCAAGGGGTGCAGGTGCCCCCCTGACTTTTTAAGGAATTATCTTGGCACCATTTAGTTTTCAGTGAGATTGTCATCATCTACAACTTGTCCAACAGTCCTTGGCTTCTTTCTCAGTGGTTCTGTGGCAAAGATGGAAAGTCTACAAAGCCGTCAAGTCGAGATGCTCCTGAGGTCATTAGAAAGCAGGAAAACTGGTATCTCTTAAAATATTTTGGGTTTTAGCTCCAGTTACTCATGGAGGGGCTATGAAGCTGCAAAGGAAGAGGGTCTGGGAGTGGCTTGTGGCGTTTCACATGCATTCACAGCCTGATGTGCAGGGAGGGAGACCCAGGTCAAACACCAACATCCCAGAGGAGGATTTCCTCTGTGAGGGGCGTGAGAGAGAGGCTACCTCAGACCCTGTGCTCTGTGCCTTGTACGGTCCCCTAGCAGAAATGAGGGAGTGAAGACAGAGGGACTGTGTTGGAAGGTGGGCATCAACATACCACAGGGGCTATATGGGAAAGCAGGAGTCGTTGGCACACCTCAGGGACCATGTTGGAGGGTAAGCGACTCCACACCGTAGGCTTTCATACACTCTTCTTTCAGGACTTTGTGAACCCAGCAATGGTTTGGTTTGGTTTTGATTTGAGTTTTAGTTTTTTGAAGCAGGAGAAAGAATCTCATGTATCCCAGGCTAGCTAGCCTAAAACTCACTAGGTAGCTGAGGATGACCTGAAACTTCTGAGTCTCTTCCTTCGCCTCTGAAACGTTGGGGTCACATACAGATGCCATCTCCAAGGTTTTACAAGACGTTCCTTCCGCTAATCCCAGAGTCAATCATGCACTTGGCACCCATTGTTCAGCCTTGTAATTACCATCCTGATGAGGCTCTGAAATATTTTTAGAGGACTCTGGAGCCACTAGAAAAAGAATGCATTATACTTAATGTAATTCTCTTGCTAAGTGAATTTTAATTTATGAGAGCTGTTATTCCAGGAACTGTCTAGGTAACCGGATTGTAAGGAACAGGTAACTAGACATGACTTTTCTCTTCTCCCTGTAGCACTGAAGTAGAGTCCTGGCTGCACTCAGATTTACAAAAATCTGTTTGGGTGTTACTCTGAAAGGTTTAGGGGATATCTTCTTGTGGTCAGAGAATTAAAAACAATTCTTGTACATTTAAAGCATCTGTTAAGGATTGTGGAGTATTTAGCATGCTGTGCTCATCTTGGTTTGGGTGCTGGGGACAGTGGTGTTAGCTCACAGGCAGTAAGAGGTATCTGCTTCTCAGCACAGGCTCTTTATGCAGCCCATCAGTCTACTGGAATACAAGCATAGCACCGCTTCAGGTGGGCCAGCGAGTGTCTCTGAACTTATGGCATAGATAGTTATTTTTTAGAGACAATCAAGCGTTCTGTCACTGTGAACCTATCACCCGATTGGCTCCCTCTGCCAGTGTGATCCCTGCATAGGTCATATTGTAAGATTTGGCGAGCTAAGTCTTACATCCAGGATGTCATCCCACTCACAAAGACACAGAGATGGAGATTGATGCAATAAGCATGAGGTTTTAATGATCCAGTATACTGGAGTCATCCTGCATTCGGGGCAAAGGTGACCCCAAGGAACAAAAGCACACACTCTTTATACCCTTCCGGAACATAGATTTACAGCATGAGTTGGTTATCTTGCATTGGTGGAGCCCACCGTCTTTTGAGTCCATTGACCTTTGTGCCCCAGGTGAGGAGGAGATACTAGGGAGATATCCGCCCCCTACTGGGAACGTTTCCTGGAACCAAGCATTACTCCCTGCAACTAGGGCATCTCCTGGGGACAGAAGTTTGTTCAGTAGACCCTTTTGAAGCTCCCTGACTTTAAGCTTAATGGACATTCCTGGCTTCCCAGTATTTTTATGAGGTGTCCCTGTTTGCTCAATTCTTACACTATAGATATGGAAAGAATTAGAAATTGGCCACCCAAAGGTGGGGTGTGTGGCCTGCCTTTACTATGTATCACTGTGGGAGCTTCTTAGTTAGGGTTGTACCGCTGTAAACAGACATCATGACCAAGGCAACTCTTACAAAGGATAACATTGAATTGGGGCTGGCTTACAGGTTCAGAGGTTCAGTCCATTATCATCAATTATCATCAATTTGGGAGCATGGCAGCATCCAGGCAGGCATGGTGCCTGAGGAGCTGAAAGTTCTAAATCTTCCCTTGCACTCCTCTAGGAGAAGACTAGCTTCCAGGGAGCGAGCATGAGGGTCTTATAGCCACAATGACACATTTCCTCCAACAAGGGCACACCTACTCCAACAAGGACACACCTCCTAATAGTGCCACTCCCTGGGCCAACCATATTCAAACCGTCACAGGGAGATACACCAAGACGGGGCCAGGAGTTTGTTCTTCCCATGTGAGTGCACAGTAAGACTTGTCATTGTTGGTGACCTCATAAGATGATTAGAGGGAGAGGCTCCCACTGTGGTAGCTAAGACTCCACTAGGAGAAGCAATGAAGGTTACCTGAGTGCAGCTCTATGTGGTCACATTGTATGAGGTGTACAGTATGACCTTTCCTGGGGCTAATACACACTGAGCTGTTAAGAAGTGTTTATTTTACAACTACTTTATGGTGTGTTTGGAATCTGTTTGGAGCTCTGAGGGGGTAAATTTTATGAGTCATGTGGGTTGACCCACAGATATGTTTCCAAACGAGAAGAACCCCTAAGAATGGTGGGTACAGCCTATTGTCCTGTATGTCATAGTTACATAGCTATGTTGTGTATAATTCTCACAAACCTGAGACAGTGACAACTGCATTATTGCTCCTTGTGTCTGATCACAACAGTGCTGACAGCTGGTCAGCAAGATAGCCTTGTTCTGTATGTGCCTATTGAATATATATCTATTATCTTGTAAGCATCCAATGCACTAGCTTTCCCTTGTGCTAACTGAAGCTTCTCTTGCATGTGTGTGCCCCCCCCTTTTTTTTGGTTTTTTCAAGACAGGGTTTCTCTGTATCACCTTGGCTGTCCTAGAACTCACTCTGTAGACCAGGCTGGGCCTCAAACTCAGAAATTCACCTGCCTCTGCCTCCCAAGTGTTGGGATTAAAGGCGTGCGCCACCACCGCCCGGCCATATGCAGCACTTTTGACACTTGGATCAGGGATACTTTGAGAAGGAAATCAACTGAACACATAAAAATATCAAGATGCATGAATCTAAATAGATGGTGAAGAGGATGCTTGTTATAATGTGACCAGAGCCATCCAGGAAGAGACTCCCCATGTCCAGTCTCAGCAGGGGATGAGGGTGTTAAGAACAGATTTTTTGGCCTCTGTAGATGTCCTAGAATGACCTTGAAATCTCACAGTTCTGAGTTATAGTTAAGTTCTAGTGGCTGTGGCTGAATGTGTGTTGTTGGGTCCCAAAGTCATGGCTTCATACCATCTTAAAAATGTTGCCACAGATTTTAGCAACATTGTCTTTCCTTGTAAGTGCATACCTGACAGAACAGCTCAAATACAGACCTTCTCTGACTTGCCACCCCTGAGGTGTGAGGCAGCTGCTCTTCCCACAGGAAAACAGTCAATGGCAACAGTGGGATTAGGATTGAGACCCACAGCATTGTGTGACTGTGGCTAGATTGGATCCTCTAGAGCAAAGCCTTCCAAGAGATGGGGCACCGAGGTTCTGGTGTCTCCAGAACAATTGTCTTAACAAGTCTTCCCCCTCTACTTACACTGGGCACCAACCGTCCTGAGCAATGAGGATGGGATTTGGGTGAACCAGTATGTGCTAGCTCTAAAGCAAGGAGCAAACTGAGAGATGCCATGAGAAGGTCCCAACATGACCATTAGTATAGCTCAGCCTTCACAACCTCTATTTTGTTAATTATGGATCTTTTCTTGCCAACTCTCTACATTGTAGAGAAGGCATCGGTGGGGTGTATTTCATCATTTAAAAAATTATGAATGTGCATGTTCTGCTTGCATGTATGTATGTGCTGTGTGTTGCATACAGAGCCCAAAGAGGCTAGAAGATGGCACGGGATCCCCTAGGACTGGAGTTTCAAATGGTTGTGAGCTATCATTTAGGTTCTGGGAATCAAATCTGTGTCCTCTAGAAGACAGACAATGCTCTTAACTGCTGAGCCAATTCTCTAGCCTCTATTCCCAATGTTTACCATTGTACAATAAACACAGATTATATGGTGTGAACCATTTTGAGGTGTGCAGTTTGGTGTCTCTAAGTAAGTCCATGCTCTCATGTGGCCATTGCCACCTATGACAGACCTTTTCAGCGCTGGGACTCTGAATCTACTCCCCTGACTTCTCTCCCTGCCGGCAGAGCCAGCACCTCCCCTCCACCTCCAGGCTTTCTGTTTAATTACTACACGGTGTAGAAATGAGTTCACATACCATTTTTCTTTTTGTGACTGGTTTTCTTTTAGAATGCTGTCTTCAAGGGTCACGCACGTGGTAGCATCTGTCACAATTTTATTCCTTGAAGGTTGAATAACATTCACTGTCTGTCTAACACACCTTTTGGGTATTCATTTGTAAACAGACATCTGAGTTGTTGCTACGAATCCTCCAGGATTTGGAGTGCACGCAGGGCCTCTCTTGTGGTAGCAAGCACTCTAGCCCTGAGCTGTAGGCCCAGCCCGACTTCAGCATAGTAACTGTTGTGAATAAAAGTTCTTATAAATGTCTCTTCGAGGCCCACTTCCTGCTCCAGAATACAGATCCCGATTGGCCATTTTATTTTAATCTTTTTAGACACCATACTGAGCCCACAGCAGCTGCATCCTTCTAACAATGGTTCACAGGGTTCTGGTCTTTTTCCCTTTTGCCAACATTTAATAGTTTCTCCGTGGAGTTGCTACTTTAATAGGTGTGAGGTGGTGGCTCACTATAGTGCTGGCTTGGATTTACTTAATGGCGTGTCTTTTTAAAAAAGTTTGTTGGCCATTTGTAGAAATGACAGCTCAGTTCCTTTGCATATTTTAAATTTAAGGTTTTGTTTTTTTTTTTTAACCAGCTCTTTATAAATTCTTGTTATTATTCTTTCACCAGATAAATGACTGGCAACTGCTCACACCTACTCTGCAGGTTGACTTTTTACTGCTGGCAGTATCTTTTGATGCCTGTGACATCCATGAAGTCAGATTTATCAATGTTTTCCTTTTGATGTCTAATGTCTTGCTTTTGCTGATACATCCAAGAAATTGTTGCCGAATTTGCTCCCACCCATTGTTCCACAGGGATTTCATAGCTTTGGGCTTTTACATTTAGCCCATATACTAGGTATGTTAGGTATGTATGTTAGGCCAGCTTGAGACATGCTAGAGTCATTTGAGAAGGGATTCTCAGTCGAGAAAAGTGCCTCCATATGATTTGCCTATAGGCAAGTGTGTAGTGTGTTTTCTTGATTAATGATTGATGTGGGTGGGCCTAGATCACTGGAGACAGTGAGAGCCCTGGGCAGGTCATCCTCGGGGTATGAGAAACCAAGCTGAGCAAGCCCTCAGGAGCAGGCCAATAAGTAGCACTCCTCCATGGCCTCCACTGCAGTTCCTGCCTCTGAACTGCTCGGCAATAAGCTCCTGGCCTGCTTCCCTCATGATGGAACTTGACCCCAGAGCTGTAAGCTGTTAAACACCCTTGCCTCCCAGTTGCTTGTGGTGATGGTGATCTATCACAACAACAGAAACCCTAACTAAGGCAGTCTCAAATCCATTCTGAGTTATGGGGTTTTTTGTTTTGTTTTGTTTTGTTTTAATTTGGTTTTTTGAGACAGGGTTTTTCTGTGTAGCCCTGGCTGTCCTGGAACTCACTCTGCAGACCAGGCTGGCCTCAAACTCAGAAATCCACCTGCCTCTGCCTCCCAAGTGCTGGGATTAAAGGCATGCACCACCACTGCCTGGCCTGAGTTATGTTTTATAGATGCTTTCAGAGTGATCCAGCACCATTGTTTGACTGTGGGTAAGCGATTTTCCCAGCCTTGTGTTGAAAAGGCCATTCTTTATCCAGGGAATGACTGGTACCCTTGTTGGAAGTCATGTGGCCATTCCCGTGAGAATTCACTTCTGGTTTTGTATATCTGACTTAATTCGGTTTATATGTCTGACTACCAGCCCCACAGTGTTGTAAATACCTTGTCATCTTCAGTTTGGGGATCAGGATGTATGATTCCTTCTGCTTTGTTCTTGGCTAATATTGTTTTATTTATTTGATACCCATTGACTACATAGGACTTTTAGCATAGATGTTTCTACTTCAACAAAGTAAGCCCTTGACCTTTGGTAGACACTTATGTTAAAGCTACCTACAGGGCAGTGGTAGCCCATGCCTTTAATCCCAGCACTTGGGAGGCAGAGGCAGGTGGATTTCTGAGTTCGAGGCCAGCCTGGTCTACAGAATGAGTTCCAGGACAGCCAGGGCTATACAAAGAAACCCTGTCTTGAAAAAAACCAAAACCAAAACCAAAACCAAAACCAAAGCCAAAATAAAATAAACAACAACAACAACAACAACTGCTGAGTTAAAGCTACCCGCATTGTCACACATGTTAACTTCTCATGTTACATATGTGTGAACACAGTTCTTTTCTCCTCATTCATGTCTCCCTCAGGTCCCTCAGAAACATTTTCCCGTTTTCATTATACATGACTTTTATTTTTTGGTTAATTACCAAGTCTTCTAATTTTTTTTTCAATCCTGTTGTAAGTAGAATTGATTTCTTACTTTCTCTATCTTATTATTTATTGTTACCATGGAGAAATGTGTCTGGTTTCTGTTTACAGAGTTTGTATACTGCCGCTTTACTGAATTTGGTTTATTGGTTCTGATATTTTTGTGGAACACTTTGCATTACATAACGTGGCAGGAGATACATTCACTAGATCTCCACTTTGAATAACTTCTGATTCTTTTCTTGCCTAGTTGTTCTGGCTGGGGCTTTTAGGACTGTGTTAAGCTGAGGTGGGAAGAGTGGCATCCCTGGCTTGCCCTGACCTTTGGTTCCCGTGTTCTCCAGCGTCTGATCTTTGCTGTGTCTTTTTCACATGTGCTTTTCATCATGTAGACCTGACCTTCTCTTAGTCCTCGTTTGCTGAGTGGGTTCTTGTGGGGCAAGTGTGTGGAAACTTGTTTGTGTTTTCTTGGGCACAACTCAGGTGCCTGTGCCTTCTCTACTCTGCCTTTGATCATTCAGTTCCCAGATAAAAAACACATAACCTTTATATTTATAGTAAGCCTTTATACCACTAGAGCTGGACAGATATTTACCCCCTAAGCTATTAGAATTTACTTCCCCATCAATGACCCTGAGCTATAACTTGCCATATTTCATCTGGGCAGCTCTTAACTCCAATCGACCAACCCTCATGGCCAAGTTTTCATGATGTCTACCCCATGGCGTCTTGTCCTCTCTCTTTCTTGTGGTCTCCTCAGCCCTGAAGCCCTGGAACCCAAACTCTGCCTATTTCTCTTCTGCCCAGCTATAGGCTGTAGGCATCTTTATTTACCAATCAGGGGCAACTTGCTGCGGGGTAGGTGGAGGGGAAAGGTTATATAGCATCCAACAAGTTCTCGAGGGCCAGTATTTAGTATTATAATACATAGCAACAGACCCAACCTCAACATTCTTTGAAGTCTAGAGGTTTGTGAATGTTCTTTTAAGTTCTGTGTCCTGAGCAGAAGTCTAGGTCATTCTCATCCGCAAACATACCCACAGGTGGGCTTCAGAGAGAAGATGCTGGTTTGATCTTTCATATGGTTTGTATTTTGCAATGAGGTCTGAGTGAGTGGACTTCTTTAGTTAGTTCTGTGTCTGAGGTAGACAGAGCAGGTTGGGACAGAAGAAAGGATGTGTGGGCCTGGTTGGTCCTGGAGGTTGGAGATCTCTTCAGTGGAATGAAGTCAGGTGGATACAGGGGACTGGCCTAGTGTGCAGGATGAACATTCTGGTCTAAACCTGGAGTGTTTGGATAGATCTAGAGCACTGGTTCTCAATCTTCCTAACACTGGGATCCTTTAATACAGTTCCTCCCAGGTGGCGATCCCCAATCATAAAATCATTTAATTGCAACTTCATATTGTAATTTTGCTAGTGTTATGAATAGTAATGTAAATATATGATATGTGACGCCCCTCAAGGGGTCACGACCCACAGGTTGAGAACCTCTGATATAAAGGTCAGCTGGGGTTCATGAAGCTGAGGATCAGACAGACTCACTGGTCTAGACTGTGAAGAAGGTTATGGTTGTGTGGAGAGCTTGGATGTGGCATGGGGAAGCCTCCACAGAAGATATTTTAAATAAATAAAATACCTTTAACCTTTAAAAATTGAATGTAATAAAATGACTAAAATTTGATTTTTCAGAAGTGATATGAATTTCTCTTTCTTTTCTCTTTTCCCCTGCTCCTTCAGGCAGTGTTTCCTTCCTCCACGGAGAACTGCCTTCACGGTTTATGATTTGCTTGCAAACTTCATCAAGTAAATGGTACAAAACATCAGTACATTTTCAGGAAAAAAACATTTACAGAAGTGCTAATGCCCTAATGTTTCTCAGCTTTGCCCTCTCTCTGTCGCCTCTCATATACTGGTCTAGATCGCACTGCTGCTCAGGAGTGGGCACCTTCCTGAGTTACAACCTGACGACTGCAAAAGCTGAGAGGGGAAGCCCTCCTTCAGCTGTTTTACATTTTTAATTTTCTTTGCAATTACAGGACAAACTGAAGACATGCTTCCCATGTCTCATGAAATCAAGCTTTAATTTGGGCAAGCAATTGAATTGAGGGCGGTAAAGAAATGCCAAGGGTTTGACCAACTTGGACTCTGTGACAAGCTGCAGTGGGCTTGGTGGCCCACGAGCACCAGAAGCTTAGCCCTGGGAGGCGTCCTGTGCACTCTGTCCGGAGTTCAGAGATAGAAACTGTTAGCATTCTGTCTAAGCTCCACCCCACAGTTACCTGGCAACAACAAACTCCACCCCACAGTTACCTGGCAACAGCCAGGCAGGCTGGCCCACTATAAAAGGGGCTGCTTGCCCCCTCCTCCGTCTCTTGCCTCTTGCTCTCTTGTTTCTCCCTTGCCCTCCTGGGCTCTTCTCTTCCCTTTCCCATTCTCTTCCTGCTCTCTTCACATGTTCATGGCTGGCCTCTACTTCTCTACTCTCTCTCTCTCTCTGTCTCTCTCTGCCTTTCTCTGCCTCTACTACCCTCTTAACTCCCCTCCTCATGCCCTGAATAAACTCTATTCTATACTATACCATTGTGTGACTGGTCCCTCAGGGGGAAGGGATGCCTTGGCATGGGCCCACCGAGACATCCCCTTCCCCCATACCTCATCACACCCCCATAGAACATATCTCTTATCTCTTTATCTTTTTATAAACACACCAGAGACTTCTTGTTGCAGCCTTGCCTGATACAAGATTGAAGTTCTCTGGGGCTTTAATCCCACTCCTGGAGCTCTGTTCTTACAACCTGCTCACCTCACAGCAGCCAGCCTCCTGACATGGCACACTGGGCTAGTAGCCATCATTTGGACACTTGCAAGTATAATTTAACTAATTTCTTGTTCTTGCTGCTGAGTTTGTTCCTGCTGCTCTCCTCAAATATCTCAGACTTCATGTTTTACAAAACCAGACATTATTTTTCACAGATCAGAGGCTGGTTGTCAAGGTCAAAGGGATAGTATCTACTTCCATCCCCAGAGGGCATGAATGCTATGTTCTCATGTGCCAGAAGGACCTTGCTAATTCTCTGAGGCCCTCCGTTTATAAGGCTGCCAATCCCAAGTTCCCTTCTCCAGCACCCTTAGTACTGTATCCGGAGTTTAGAACTTCACCATGAACTCTAGACAGGTGGACCTAAGCTGTTGTATGACCCATCTTTTCTCTTTGGTCACAAACCCTGCACTAGCATCTGGCCTTGGAGAGCAGGTTGTGGATGATGTGTTTATAAAAAGATAGAGGTATAAGATATGTTCTAGAGGGGTGTGGTGGGGTAGCGAGCCCATACCGAGGAATCCCTTCTCCCTGAGGGACCAGCCACATGACAGTGTAGTAGTATTGAATAGAGTTTATTCAGGGCATGGGGAGGGGAGTTAAGAGGGTAGTAGAGGCAGAAAAGGGCAGAGAGAGAGAGCAAGAAAGAGAGAGAGAGAGCAAGAGAGCAAGAGAGAGGGAGGAGGGGGCAAGCAGCCCCTTTTATAGTGGGCCAGACTTACCTGGCTATTGCCAGGTGACTGCGAGGTAGAGTTTAGACAGAATACTAACATTGGAGGCCAGAAGTTGTTATGGAAGTCCTGGGCCTGACTCTGGGCCAGGGCAGATGTGCTCCAGGTTTGTCAAGGCCTTTATGGATTCCTGCCTACTACTTAATTGCCTCGTCCCAATGAGTCATTGGCTCTAAATATCTCTCAAAACTGCTGAGGATCTGGTCTGATGAGTTGAGATGGCCTTTCTCCTGGGCCCACAGGCATCCTTTACAGCAGAAACAAACAGCTTAAGAACGCTCTCTCATAGCTCTTGTTAGGGTTTCACAGGGAAGTGCTGCATTTCTCAGCATGTAAACATCCTGGTATTTTACAATAAAACTCCTGGCACTGCTTAATGTTTCCATGGTAATTAGACAGCTTGCCAAGCCTCTTCAAAAATACACAAAAATGTGGTGTTTTTTTTTTTCTGAGAATGCAAAATTTTGTTGTCAGCTTTCCCTTTAGCTTGGGTTCCCATTTTATTCACCACCTTGGGAAGCTAAGCTAAACAATAGGGTCTCCCCCTCTTCCCCTCCCTCCTCCCCTCCCTCAAAGCTTTGTATCAATTACCTTCCTACACCACCTTGCAGTAAAAGATCTTCCTAAACTGAACTTGGGTTTTAAATGTAATGTTCTGCTACCACAAGCTCTTTCGTTAGACTGAAAATTACAACCATGGTTGGTACATAATTGATTAGTTACACTCTTTGATTGATAATACAAGACCTAAAATGGTTGGTTGGAACTGGATATACATGGTAATGTGGGTGCTTGAGTCCCTGGAGGGCCCTGTCTATGCTAAACAGGGCTCTGCACTACTTCTTCTAGTTTTCAGACATCACAAGCAGAGGCAAACGTGTCCACATAAACAGCCATGGAGAGATGGGAATGAAAAGAGCTTTGCTCTGATGACACATCCCTTGATTTTCTTTTCTTTTCTTTTTTTTTTTTTTTTTTTTTTTTTTTTTTTTTTTTGAGTTCCTTCAAAGTGCATGCCCAGAATCAGCTGCTGATCGTTAGAAAAACTCATTTGGAAAGACCTGTCAGCTGATAACCTGAGTGCCTGCACATGTGCACAGTTCCCAGGCAGTGTGTTCTCTGCTCCTCTATAGTGTTTCATCTCTCCTTGGGCTGGGCTGGGAGGCCCTGTGTTAGGATACCCGGAGGTCTGTGGGGTTCAGAGACCCTGGGTTTCCCTGACTGGGAGGGTGGTGGGTAACAGAGACCAGTGGGAAGTTCTCCTCCCTGTGGCACTGAAAGCAACAGTGAGTGGACTATCCTGCCCCTGCCCCCTTTCACATTAGCCTTTTTTGGTCTCCTGGGCCTGTCATGGCTGGCTCACATCTCCTGAGTGAACTCTGTCATTGCCCCTTCCTTCTTCCCAGCAATCTAACAGTAATAGACATGTCCAGGTCAGAATGCAAGAGACATCCGTAAGGATGCCAGTTTGCACTGCTGGCCCGTTTCCAGCTCCCTGGTCAAGTATCCAGAACAGGCTGGCAGGAGCTGATACGGAGATGCTCTCCCAGCCAAAATGATGTGCAACTCAGGTTCTCCGAAGAAGCTCAGCCAACAGGAGGTACTTGGAAGCAGCAGCAAGCTAGGTTTATGAATGCTGTGTCTGGAGCGATGTGCATATAGCTATGTAGATGTTCAGATGTGTTTGTTTTAAGGAATTAGCCCACAGAGGAGTATAAGTGACCAGTCTAAGATAGGTAGGGGAGAGCTACAGACAGAAAATCCTTCTCGACAGGGAGTCAAGACTTTAGGCCAAAGGCTGTCTGAAGGCAAGTTTCTCTCCTTGGGGAGGTCTATTTTTGAAGGTCATTTGCTGGTTAGAGGAGACCACTACACTATGGAAGGCCAGCTTTGTTACTTAGCAATACTGCTTTAAATGTTAATCAACCTGACACAAGCTAGTCTTTGGTGAGGAAGGAGCTTCCCACGGGAAAATTCCTCCAGAAGATCAGCCTGTAGGGCATTTTCCTAATTAGGGATTGATAGGGGAGGGCCCAGGCCATTGTGGGCATGGCCATTCCTGGTGGTTCTAGGTTCTAAAAGAAAGCAGGCCATGCAAGCCATGGGAAACAAGCCAGCAAGCATCCCCTGGCCTCCATGGCTTCTCCTCTATGGTCTCTGCATCAGTTCCTGCCTCTAGGTTCCTGCCATGTCCTGACTTCCTTTGATAGTGAGCAGTAATATGGAAGTGCAAGTCCAATAATCCCTTTCCTCCCAAAGTTGCTTTGGTCACGGTATTTCATCACAGAATTAGTCACCCCGATTAAGACAACACCCAACAGCCACCTCACAGCAATATCACAACCCGTGTTTAGCCCAGCATCTATGCTTCGTGACCCAGCCACACAGACGTAGTAGTTATCTCCCTGGGGATCAAAGGACCATGGTTAACCAGAGGCGAGCACATCTGTCCTCTGGGGCAGAAGAAGACATACATCTCCTGAGTGAACTCTGTCACTGCTGCACTGCCCGGTTGATGAGGTTGAGCCTGGCATGGAAGATGGTTCCCACATAGGGCCCCTGTACCACACTCCTTTTGGAGCATAGGAAGGCTTCTACCTCTGACCTACAGCCCTAAGGTACTCAGTGAGGCTATCCCATCCATCTAGACCTGGGATCTGTTATCCCTTCTCCCAGTTGCTCTAACCTTTCTCGTGCTAAGGGGCCACGTTATTCCTGAAAGCGTGACTCAGAACCTGCCTGAGAGTTTACACCAAGCCCTTAACCTCCTTCTACCTGCCAGGCTCCCCAGGGCCCTGGGCTTTTAAACCTAAAAGCTCAATTGGTTATTAACCCAGGGTGACTGTCACAAATATTTAGCAGGCGGGAAGACATGTAATTGGCTCCTGGTGTTCGGGCCGGGACGTCAAGAAAGTAGTGTGTCTTAGCCCTGTGTCTCCAGGTCCTCTCCAGCCCCACCGCATGCTGTCTGGGTCCCTGCTCCTGCTTTCAGGGACCAGGGCTGTGGCTCTCTGAGGAGGAGCAATACATATGCTCTCATCCCCTTCTTTTTGGTGTAGGTCATGAGTATATTGTTCTGCTCTGTGGCTTAGCTGGACTTTGTGATATCTTTTAACCTTCAACACGCTCTTTCTTTTGTGAATTGACACTCCCAGGAAAGTCCACAAAGGTGTTAAAGATTCTATTGGGCAGACTGGCTGATTAGAATACTGGGATTGCTGAGGTCCGGGTCCACCTTGTCTTGGGCTCCCCTACGTCTCCTTAAGAGGGGAGAGCGCTTGTGGAAAGGGTTTGGCTTTCTTCTTTTTATCCTGATTTCATTTATGTTACTACATCTCTTGTGATGTAGTACCTAGCTCTCATTCTCTTTAGTATTGTTCTCTTCTGGAATTCTTGGCCCAGATGTGGCTTTTGGCCCCACCCACGCCGAGCGGATGATCCCCTTAGGCTCTACGCTTCTGAGGACAGTTCAGGTACCTCCCTCTTCCTCAGCATGCCTCCTGGGCCTGGCTTTATGTGCTGGCTGTTTGGAAGCTCTGTGTGTTTCTTCCTAGTGACTCAGACACGTTGCTAGTACAAGACCAACTGTCGTGTTGAGCTTCAGCTTGAACCACGCTGCTGTTACAGATTCACAAAAACTCACAGAAGGCCCACCCATGCCTGCCACTCTGAATCAGCGAGAAGTCTGAGAGGCCCACATATGTTTAGCGTGAGTCCAGGACAAACCCAGATGCATTTCCTTGCTCTATCCTTGCCAAGGGTTGGGCTCTAGTGTCCCTTACCAGCACAGTATATCACCTGCAGTACATCCTACCAAGTGGTCCAGGGCAGGTACAGCAGTGACCTGCAAGTCGGATACAGTAGTGCAGGTGATGAGAAACCCCACATGGCAGGATCTGGCAACTGCACTAGCTGCTCAGTTGACTTGGGCTGGGTAATCTGGGCACGTGCTAAGAGGGGACGTTGCTGGGTCACATGGGAGTCTGCCACATGTGTGCCTACCATCTGTTTGATTTCCAGTGCTGGGAATGTACTGGGGCCTCACGCGTGTGAGGCTAGTGTGAGTCAACCCAATTGCTTGCTTTGCCATAATCAATATTATGTTATAGGAAATTTATCTCATTAACTAAATTGAAACAAAATTCTAAACCTGAAGATGACAAAAATGGGAACTTCCCAGCATAGCCATGGTGAGTGTAAGGGTGCTCCCTTCAGGTGAGTGTAAGGGTGCTCCCCTCAGGTAAGTGTAAGGATGTTCCCCTCAGGCGAGTGTAAGGGTGCTCCCCTCAGGCGAGTGTAAGGGTGCTCCCCTCAGGCGAGTGTAAGGGTACTCCCCTCAGGCAAGTGTAAGGATGCTCCCCTCAGGTAAGTGTAAGGGTGCTCCCCTCAGGGAAATGTAAGGGTGAGCGTAAGGGTGCTCCCCTCAGGGGAGTGTAAGGGTGCTCCCCTCTGACCCCTCTGTTCTTCCCTCTTACTCCTTTTACCTTTGCTCATCCTCTAAGCAGGGGTCAGTTGGCCCTGGGGTTCTGGATGGCCCCTGCTGTGGGTAGAGAGCCTCCAAGTGTGTTTTTCTGCACTAGCCTGTCACGAGCCAGATCCAGGAGTGAGAAGGCATCTCTGACTGCCATCCATAGGCCCAGATCTAGTCTCAGCTCTGCTCCCACTGGGAGGCCATCAGTTCTGACCACTCTCCTTTGAATGGGCAGGGGAAGCCTCATGGTCCCTACTGACTGCCTGACTGCTCAGTGGTTCCTCCACCCTGTGGAAATCATTCCTCTCTGATAAATGGCTGCATACCTCCTTTGTTCCTCTATCCCTACTGCCTCCCACATGGAAGCCACTATAATCTTAACACATGAGTGGATTATGAAAATAGCTAGGAATTCTGAGGGGAAGGTTGCAATCTGAAAGTTCTGCCTTAGCAAAATATTCAGAAACTCCAGAGTGCACTGAGATAGTGAGACCAGACAGTGTCAGGGGAACACACTTGCCTGTGCCTCTGAGTATTCTGAGCCCTGTGGGCAAGGTCCATTCACCTGGTCAGCAAGAGGCTTTGGGGCTTCTCCCAATCCAACTTCAGTGTCTGAGGGCTCAAGACACTGATTCTGCGACCACTCCAGCCAGCTAGGGAAGGAGGAGCTTGGTTATTTTTCAGTTCTGGGATTGCACATAGGCCTCACAAGAGCAAGCAGGCAAAGAAGACCAAGTCTTCCTTCTTCCTGTGTCCTTACGTAGGCCTCCAGCAGAAGGTGTGGCCCAGAGTAAAGCTCTGTACCACCACGCCTGGAACTGGAGCTTGCTATGCCCCAGGCTGGTCTTGAACTCAAGGTCTGCTCTTCTCAGACTCCCGGGATTAAAGGTACCTTGCCTGGGCCCAAGCTTTTCGTGGCCACTCTGCCTCAAGATCTCCATGTCAAGATCCAGGTCAGCAGCCTGTGTCTTCCAGCCTCAAGATCTGGACCACAGGTGTGCCCTCTGTTTCTGGATTGCAATTCATTCCAGATGTAGTCAAGTTGACAACTAGCCAACACAGTCTCCTTTTGTGTTTGAGTAGTGAGGGTGGGGAGGAGAAGAGGAAAATCAAACAATAAACAGCATGTGGAGGAATATCCCTTCCTTCAGACAGGTATGCCTTAGGCCTTTTCTGGGAGTGTTCTGGACCCCGACTTAGGGTGTGAGTGAGTTTAGGGGGAAGATAGGTCAGAGATGCTGCCACCCTAGGAGCCTGTCTTCATTGTCTTGCGGGACACTACCCTTCATCTTACTTCACCTTCTCTCTCTTGATCACTGAAGAGTGGTGACAGTCAGCCTGAGGCCTCTGCAGCATACCAGTCCCGGCCCCTGTCTAGCAGGTGATCCTTGCAGAGTCTCCTCTGATGCGCGACTCGTGCCTCCTGTCCTGGCGTCTCCCATGGAACCCTAAGGCAGCGGCCATCATGTCCTTTGTCTGCATCTCTTTGGCCTGACTCTGGTATTGTTCCTTTAAGGCTCTGAGAGGCTCTGCTGGTTTCTACCATGAACGGCTAGGCAAATGTAGCAGCCCCTAACTTGGCCAGGAGCCTTGGTGAAATGTGAGATCTCCCGTTTCTCAGCTCTCTGTGAATTCTCAGTGTTGAAAAAGCCATCCCGACATTTGCCCTTCCTCTGGGCTTTGGCCCACTGGGGACATCAGATTTCTCAGTCCTGGATGAGGTCCGAGTGCTCTCCCGAATGGAGGCAATCTTCAACCATTTTATTCTCAGCATGGAAACCCTGATTGGATCTCTGTGAGCCTGCTCTGGAGCTTCTGATATCTCAGGCAGGGCACTGGCCAGCTCTTGGGTGCTCTGCATGTGGAGTTCTTCAGCATTCCAGGTCTGCAAGAAATCTCTATTGAGCTTTCACGCGGCTCCAGAAAAGTGTTTAAAGCCACATGTCCATACCAAACCCACTGTCTTGAATGTTGGAAGCCCAGGGTGTGTTTCAGGTCCAACAGGCTGGGCTATGAAGCGAGGCCATTTTCTGCTTGTCCTCGGGCTGCTAATAAAGTCTCAGTTGCAGGAGGAGCATGCACATGTTCAGTCCCCTGCCTCAGCAGATGTGTATGTATGGAAGGCTTACACTGTGGACTCTCTGTTTCTGAAGATGCCACAGATGGTCTCCCACTGAGTGTGGGAGGCACTGGGTCCTGTGATCACCCTGCTCTTGGCCAGTAGCCATGACTTTCTGAGGTTTTCACAGTGTGGCTCTTTAGGTGTTTCTAGCGGTAGGAGAATGGCGTACTCATGGATGCTCTGAAAAATCGGTGGAAACCTGCACTTTTGTCACAGGGTGGTAGGTGCTAGGCCAGGGTGGGCTGCATGGAGAGACGGTCAAAAACCCCAAACAACCATGAGTACCATTCCAGTTCTCCAGAAACTGGACTTTCAAGAGCTTGGCTACAAACCCTTCCTTTTGTTTTCATAGAGGATTTCTGGCTGGAAGCTTGCTTCTCCCTGTATCCTCTGCTGACATCTAGTGGTGCTGGGTGAATATGCGAGATATGCAAGGCTGAAGGGACCAAGGGACTCAGAAACTCTGCGCTTGTGTGTGTGTGTGTGTGTGTGTGTGTGTGTGTGTGTATGGACATGTGTGCACATTATGTGTGTCTATAATGTGTGCACATTATATGTGATGTGTTTACTATGTGTATGCATGCACATTTGTATGTGTGGCTGAAGGCTGTGTATACCATGGGCAGGTGTAGAAGTCAGGGGACAATTGTGGGTGTTGGTCCTTACATACTTTGAATCTGGGTTTATTTGCTGTCTCTCAGTATGTGGAGAAACTCTTCTAGCTGGCCTAGAAGCTTCTAGAATTTTGGTCTCTACCTCCATGTCTTTGTAGGGTGGCTTGGGTTATAGACACTGTGCTACATGTCCAGTTTTTATGTGATTGTGGGATTTTTTTTTCTTTTTTTTTTTTTGGTTTTTCAAGACAGGGTTTCTCTGTGTAGCCCTGGCTGTACTGGAGCTCACTTTGTAGACCAGGCTGGCCTTGAACTCAGAAATCTGCCTGCCTCTGCCTCCCAAGTGCTGGGATTAAAGGCGTGTGCCACCACCGCCCGTCCGTGATGGTGGGATTTGAACTCAGCTCCTCAGCTTTGCATAGTAAGTAACTTTTCACACTGAGCCCTCTCCTCAGCCCCTAAATGATTTTTTTAAAGTGATAGAATATTAATGTTGATTGTATGACCTAACTCTTTATAGGAAATAAAATTTAGGTGGTGCCATGCCTTCATATATATGTGTATATGTATGTATGTAAGTATGCATGTATGTATGTATATATGTATATATACATCCATATACATATATACATGCATGTGTGTGTATACACATACCCGGGTCCTTCAGTGTGTTTGAATTGCCCCCCATAGATGGCTGTAGTCCCTCTCTGGGCACACTCTTATAGACCTGGAGCTGAGTGGCCATAGCCCTTGGGTCAGATGGATATAATTATATTACTAATATTCTCAAAGAAGGGCTAGAGGCTCATGGGTTCCCCATGATGTTAAACTGTGAAGAAAGACTCCAAGTTCCCCACATCACTAGCAGGGTCAACATCTACACCTTTTGGCAATCCACCACTGGAAGTTGGTGCTCGTTTCTCCCCACACTCTGTGTGTGGCAACTTCTCTTCATCTTGACTATACAAATGGGGAAGTTGAGGCTGAGCAGTGGAGCGACTTGCCCAAGGTCTGGTGTCTGGAAATAACCCTGGCTGACAACTGAGGAGGAGGCAAGGGCCCTTGCAAGTTTGCAGCATGACCTAGTGGTGGGTGTGACAGAGTGTGCCAAAGCTCCTCCAGGACAATGGCCATCAGTGTGGGTGCTTGGCTGTGACAGGAGCAGCAATGAGGCTTGGACCAGCTACCACCTGAAGGGAGGAGCCTTTCTAGACTACGTGGTTGTGGAGGTCAGAGGACCACTTGTCGGAGCTAGCCTATCCCTTCCTCTGTGCGGGTCAAGGGACTGAACAAATCATCAGGTGGCAAGCACAGTTATCCATGTATGCACGCGCACACACACACACACACACACACACACAATATAAAATTTAAGGAAATGAATTTTAAATGTTTTAGAAAGTTGCTTACACATTGCTTCTCCCTGCTGCTTGCCGATACGGCTACACAGAGGCTTCAGGCCACTCCATCATCAGGTGAGCAGGGGCCTCTTCATTCTCAGCTTCTCTCAAAGAGCCAAGTAGAAAGAACATGGGAGATTGAAGATAGTGTGGTCTCCAGACCAGAAACCCCAGGCAATATGACAGCTATGTGTGTGCTGCCCACACTACCACACATGCATCTCTTTGCACTCTTCTCCCCTCCCCTTCCTATCTCCTGCCCACCTGTCCCATCACAGAGACTCCATGGGGAGGTGGGATCTTCCCCACGTGCTCCTGGGTAGTTGCAGGGAAGAGGGGGCATTTGGAGCAAAGCCCACCCTGGGCCTGGCTCAGGATGGAGAAGATATGGGCTCATTAACAGGTGGAGAGGACAGTGGTGGGACCAGTCATGAGAGGGTTAGAAAGGATGGTGTGGCCAGGAAGTTGTGGCGCACGCCTTTAATCCCAGCACTTGGGAGGCAGAGGCAGGCAGATTTCTGAGTTCAAGGTTAGCCTGGTTACAGAGTAAGTTCCAGGGCAGCCAGGGCTGCACAGAGAAACCCTGTCTTGAAAAAAAAAAACATAATGATAATAATAATAATAATAATAATAATAATAATAATAATAATAATAATAATAAAAGACAATGGTGTGATTGTGGGATTGTGGGAGATCACTGGTTCCTAAGCCACTTCTGAGTTCTCTGATTCGTGATTATCCTGAATATTTCTTGCAGACTTCTAGAGGTGAGAATGGGTAAAAGCCCAAGTTCTAAACAAGAAAATGGGCGGAACTTAGCAGCTTGTATCTTCAGGGGTCCTAAGCAGACCATGTATAGTCTAAGGAATTTGCTGGAACTTGGAGCATGCTCAGAGCAAGGCCATTGCTTGGTGGGTTGGTCATGGATAGAGTGAGGTGTGTGTGGATACCATGTCATGGCATGCTCCATATGATGAGGCATCTGCCCGTCAGTGTATCACTTATGGTCACTAGATGGGAACCAAATCAAACTGGCTTAGAAAAATTAGCGATTTGTCAGAACCCATTCTGAACAATAATGGTCTCTATTGGATTTGAACCAAAGTGTTCCAAAGAGTCAATGGGATCTGGATTTCTCCGCATTTGTCTCAGTTAGGGTTTCCATTGCTGTGAACAGACACCACGATCCCAGCAACTCTTATAAAGAACAACATTTAATTGGAGCTGGCTTACAGTTCAGAGGCTCAGTCCATTATCATCAAGGCGGGAGCATGGCAGCATCCAGGCAGGCACGGTGCTGGAGGAGTTGAGAGTTCTACATCTCGTTCTGAAGGCAAACAGGAGAAGACTGGTTGACAGGCAGCTAGGGAGGAGGGTCTCATTGCCCACAATAACAGGCTTCTTCCAACAAGGCCACGCCCACTCCAACAAGGCCACACCTACTCCAACAAGACCACACATCCTGCAGTGGCACTCCCTGGGCCAAGCATATTCAAAGACCACACCATTCATGCTTCACTTCACTCTCTGGTGGCATCTCCTGCACAAAACAAGCACAAGCCCATACTTGGATCCCTAGCAAAGGTAACATCTCAGGATGAGACAAGATAAGGCCTAGACCTCAGGATCTTTAGGAAAGAGAATAGTAATGGGGAAGGCCACACACATCTGGATTAGGTGGAATAATGTCCTACAGAAAGGAAGAGCCCATTTGCCGCAGAGGGAGAAACTGCTAAATGGACCAACCCAGTCCAGCACTATGTTCTCTATGCATTCCAGTGCCATGGGGGTTGGTATAAAAGCTGCAGGTCAGGAAAGGAAGTAAGCCAGAGACTGTGCCCATACCATTCAGCCGTTACTGTCTAGCTGCGGACATACCAGGCAATGGCTCTCACACACACTCACCTGAACACAGCCAGCATCTGTCCCCAGGGGGTCATATTATCTGGGCTGGGAGTGCTCCCAGCTCCCAGGTGGTTCCAAGGTTTCCAATGTGAGACCCATAGCCTCCTGTAGGTCCTGTGGGAAGGCATGCTGAGCTGAGGGGTCAACACCAATAGATGCAGGGCTCTCTCCACACCCTGAAGTTTGTATCACGGTAATTTATGATGACCTAGGGAAGCCTGAGCAGCAGTGACACAGCAGAGACCTTTGACTTCATTTGTGAAGTCGGCAATTCTGGCTCTCCATGACATTTGGACTACAGTTATTATTAAGTAGCAAAGACATAAGCTTGACTCTTCCTCATCTCTGATTTGCTAGTAAATGTGAGGTAAGGGACAGAGGTTAGAGAATGCAGGACAGTGTGGCAAAGGAAAGCCTGGTCAAACAGATCAAGAAACAATCTCCCTTTTAAAAATGATATTTATTTATTTGGTGCATAGATGTATCCATTTTCATGCCATGGTGCATGTGTAGAGGGGTTAGTGGGAGAAAAAGGAAAAGGCAAATTATATAATTATATATATATATATTTTTAATAAGTACTATTTTTTTAATTTATTTATTATTATAATTAAGTACACTGTAGCTGTCTTCAGATTTACCAGAAGAGGGCAGTCAGATCTCATTACGGGTGGTTGTGAGCCACCATGTGGTTGCTGGGATTTGAACTCAGGACCTTTGGAAGAGCAGTCAGTGCTCTTACCCGCTGAGCCATCTCTCCAGCCCATATAATTATATTTTAATTAAATAAAATTCTTATTGAAAAAAGCTATTAGAAATTATAAAGTTGGGCATTACTAAAAAAAAAAAAAAAGAAAAAAAAACTATGTGAACATTAAAAACCACAGCTTGGTACCCAGAATATCCACTATAATGATGTTTGATTGAAAAAAAATCCAAAGTCACCTATAACAATATAACAATAAGGGCTCCTTAGATTTCATATTAAATCCCCCCTTCTTTGTAGATTGTTATATAAGCAACCTGTTATCTATTCAATAAAGATAGCAGGAATTAAGAAAGTTGAGAGTATTTATTTATTTATTTATTTATTTATTTATTTATTGTGTGTGTGTGTGTGCGTGTGTGTACATACACATATGTTTGTGCATTTGTAGAGAGGTCAGAGGATAACTTGAGGAATGAGGAACTCTGTTTTCTCCATCCACCATGTTGGTCCCAGAGATTGAACTCAGGTTATCAGGCTTGGTGGCAACTGTCTTTATATTCTGAGCCATCTTACAGGCTTGAGAGATGTGCAGAGATGAGGACAGGCACGACCTCTATCCTCAAGCCCTTCAGGGTGCATTGTCAAGCAAATCTCCAAACTTTCTCTAAACCATCGTGGCCAAAAGGGGTTTGGAAAGGACAGGCTCCCGGGTGAGCATAGCTTTGGGCTTAGGCATCAGCAGTTGAGTGTGACTGGGTTTTAGCTAAGTGTATGCTTATACATTGTAGTTACATTTGTGGTCACAGTTGCTGCAGGGAGCATTTCAACGCAATAGGTACCAAAGACGCAAGCATAGCGATTGCTCCCTCTCTGCCACAGACGATAAAGTCCGACCCACCGCTTAAGCGAGTGGCCGTTTTCAGTTGAGATTTGAGGCTCAGGATGGGAACATCATCATTTCCTCTGGCAAAGTCTTAAAAGTTGCACAAAAGCTGTCAGTTCCCCTCTCTGTCCTCTCTGAGAGATCCTCTCCAGCGTCAGAAGCTCCTGAGGATCCTGAAGCCATGTGGAGGTTTATGTTCAGAAACAAAAGGAGGACAGTCTTGGTGTGTACCCACGGGCAGGTGAGGACTGCAGAAGGCATATGCCGTGGCCGGACAAACTTACCCATATTCCCTCTCCACTCTGCTTTCCCAGGGCAAAGGAGACACAACCCCCTCAGCTGAGACGCAGCCAGCCTCCTCGTCTTCTGCAGAGGTAGGATGATTCGCACTGTTGTTTCCTTCTGCTAACGTGGTAGGACATAGAAAAAATGACCACCGTGAAGGCTTTCTCAGTTTCTTTGGTTGTCTCTGCTTGCAGTCTGATGAAGCAAACTGTGATGTGCTTTTTGGAAGAGTAAGACATAAAACTGAAAACTTCTGACATTCTAGGGGATCTACAAGCATGGTAGGTGGTGCAATAAAGTTTTTGAACAGTAGGGGTCGCCCTGGGTGCCAAACGGGAACAGCACTCAGCTAACCATCTTTATGGTGGGTTCTTTTAGGTGGGGTCTTTTAGTCAGACTATATGGGCCATCCTAATTATTATCTATGTCATGTGCAATGTTCCTTTAGGACATCTGTGTACCGTTGGTTTCCTGCCAGCTCCTGAATTTTATGTTTGGGTGAATCAGGGTCCTAGTAGTAACATTTTGGGAGCTAGGCCTAAGAAGAGTATCTTCGGATGGAGATGGGTTTCTCATTTTTCAAATGGCTGTTTGATTTCAATAATATTGCAAATAAGAACGTTTCCAAGGTGTCTTTTATGTTAGTTCTCAATGTCTGGCTCCCAGGATACAAATAATCCTTACCATGTGGGAGGAGGTTACTGGAACCTAGCCAAGCAGTGGCCTTTGTCGACTGGGTGATGTTAGTTTGTATTAATGTAGTAGGTGGTGAACAAAAACTCTCTTAATTTTTGTGATGTGTTTTTTGCTTCCTTAAAGTAAAAAATATATTTTTATAATGATAGTGATATGTAATGATATTATAACAATAATCATCAAGGAAAGGACAAGAGTAGAGAGGTTTATAAAGAAAAAGAAAAAGATACTACAAGGTGTGCTCAAGGGTCCAGGTCTGGGTAGCCCTTATGCTAGGCAACAGGCATTTCCCTCTGTGTACAGAAGGTGGTGAGAGGATGGGGCCAGAGGAAGACCCCTGACACCCAGTTACTGCATGCCAAGCAGCACAAGGCACACACTTGCTTGTCTCCTACCCTCCTCTCACCAGCCAGGTTTTTGGGGCTCTCCACTAGCCTTCACACACTTTACCTGACAGCTCAACACTGAGAATGGGTCTGATAAGAGCCTATCATTCTCAGCATCATTCCCTCTCTATGACATCACCCTCTCATCATGACATCATGCTCTCACCATGACATCCTCCTCTCATCATGACATCCTCCTCTCACCGTGACATCATGCTCTCACCGTGACATCATGCTCTCACCATGACATCCTCCTCTCATCATGACATCATCCTTTCGCCATAACATCACCCTCTCACCATGACATCCTCCTCTCATTATGACATCCTCCTCTCACCGTGACATCATGCTCTCACCATGACATCCTCCTCTCACCATGATATCCTCCTCTCACCATGACATCCTCCTCTCATCATGACATCATCCTTTCACCATAACATCACCCTCTCACCATGACATCATGCTCTCACCATGACATCCTCCTCTTACCATGACATCATCCTTTCACCATAACATCACCCTCTCACCATGACATTATGCTCTCACCATGACATCATGCTCTCACCATGACATCATGCTCTCACCAAGGTGGGCTTCTATGTTAGGCATAAGAATTGTGTTTGTAGAACTGTCTGCTCTGTGATAATGGGTGCTGGCATGTCATATCTCAAAGTGCCACCAGTTGGTTTTGTCTAAGGGTAAGATGGATGTCAGAATGCTGTTTTGAAAGGCATCCTAGTTTTAGTGAATTCAGGAGACAGTGTGGATTGCAGAGGGGGTTGGAGAACTTCTACATCAAGCCTGGGAATCTCTCAGTCTAGTTTTTATCCTCCTTAAGGAAGAGGCAGTTAAGACTGCAGTTGGTAAGGCTTGGGCCTGTCTGTACATGGGTGGAAGGAGCTGTGTTCCTTGGGGAATCTGTTTTGTTGTTGTGTGTACTCTCACAATCCACTCTTATACTCCTCATAGTTGTGAGAAGAGATTTCAGTGTTGAGTGGCTCCTTTGCTCCTGGCTACAGAAATGAATGTAGGGCTCCAGTTACAGTAACACAAGCCATGCCTCTAATCCCAGAACATTGAGAGGAGAGCAAGATTCCTGTATATTTGATGCCTTGCTGATCTACACAGCAAATATCAGGCCCTCCAGGTCTATGTCGTAAGTTCCTATCTGGGGTGGGGGAAGGTATGCCAAGGGAATAAAATTAGGTGTGTTTGTTAGGCGCTAAGAGTAGATTTAGGGGCCATGGCTTGGGAGGTTACTGCTGGTGAGTCCTTTCTGGAGAAATCAATGACTTCTAATGAGGTGTCATCCACAGGACAGTGGCTAGAACTGGAAACTGTCCAGGAACTCAGCTGTTTCCATTAGGATGCTGTCTACTGATCACACCCCAGGTCCAGGCGCAGGAGAGCCTGGTGCTTGGCAAGCCCCCTCTGCTCCCATTAACACCCAAAGGGGCCTGGCTGTGCTTTCAGTGTCTTGAGTATAACCACTAGGCGTGGTGAAAACACACCCCGGACCTAGAGTGGAATTCTGTGGCAGAGAGTCAGGCACCGCAAGGCTCTCGGGCTGAGTGGGGACCTGATTGGAGGTCAATCTTTATTCAGGACAGGCTGGACAGCATGGGAGGGAGCAAGGCAGGGTGACCTTAAAGGGCTGATTCTGGCCTTCCGTCTGCTGGTCCTTCTATGTTCTATCCCTCTTTATAACTCTTGCTTTATAATAAGACTTCAAAGGCTTAGTTTAAAAGACTGTAGTACTACAATGCCCTGGGCTGAACTTGTAGCAGAGGTTTAGCTGCTGTGGTGTATGTGTGTGTCCAGAACTTTGAGGAATCGGGACACTTCTCCAGTACTGTCATGGAGATAGCTGATGCAATGACAGTTGTAACATCAAATTGCTAGTGTGTTCTCTAAGATCTGCAAACAACTATTTGCTTAGTTAAATTTCCTCACCATTGTGATTTTTACTATTTATTTCTTTGGTTAAAAAAAAACAAAGGAGATAAAGTTTCCTTGCGGGGAGGGTGATCGGTCTGAGCACAGTGCTCTGTCTTTGTGTAGCCCTGTTTTACAGAGAAGACTCTTCACTCACGGACAGAGTCTATAGGTCCTGACAAACCCAGGCTTCCTGTCAGACAGGAACAAAATCACAGGAGCGTGGCCATTCTTGATCACCACCACAAAGCAACAGAGGCCAAGGTTGCAGGTTTGCAGATGGGGAGACAAAGGCGGTTGTTGGATAAAATAAAAATAAGTCAGCTCCCATAGAAGTGTGCTTGGTGACCATCGAGGTGGGGTGACCACCTCCCATCGAGGTGCTTGGTGACCGGGCACAGCTGCCCGCCTAGCATCAGGATGTGTGTGTGTGTGTGTGTGTGCGCGCGCGCGCGCGTGTGTGTATTGCTTTTGATTCTTTATCATTTGTGCAATGATCTAGTTGTTGCCAGCCACTTTGATTTACTTTGAAATAATGAGGTTTCTCAAATGCAGAGAGATGCAATGTGCTGATACCTATGAATGTGGGGATGCTTCATACACACGGGGCAAATGTTCACCCTTTCTGGTTTGAGGCTGGCTGGCAGCAGCCCCACCTGAGTAACAAAATTTGTTTTGCAATCAGAATTCGTCAGTGGGGACTGAGTTGTGCCATCTTCTAACAGGTCGTCAGCCTTTCTCCTCCCACACCCACCAGACCCGGTCTGTCAGAGATATGCTGTGTTTTTCTTTTTCCATTTTTCCATCCCTCACCTCTACCTTGAATCCAAAGTACAGAAAGCAGTATCACAGCTTTGTATTCCTTCCTATGGTCACCTGACATGCGAGGAATAAACATGAGGGTCTATGTTTTAGTTCTGAGATTAAAGGCCCTGCATCAGAATAAGCTGTGCCTTCAGAGCCCCTTGCCAGGGCAGCCCCAGCTAAGGGGCTTGTCCATTTCCAGCATGGCTCTACATCAGCCCTAGAGGGGAGCCAGGTAGGTGCTGACAGGGGACTGAGGGAAGTTTCCTGTATAGAAGTAGGGAGTGGCCCAGCGGTGGTGGCGCATGCCTTTAATCCTAGCACTTGGGAGGCAGAGGCAGGTGGATTTCTGAGTTTGAAGCCAACCTGGTCTACAGAGTGAGTTGCAGGACAGCCAGGGCTACACAGAGAAACTCTGTCTTATAACCACCCCCCCCCAAAAAAAAAGTAGGGACTGTTGCCTCAGGGAAACCTGCAATCAATAGAACATGGAAACAGCATGGCTTTTTGTATTTTGTCCGATGTGATTTCATGGCTGTTTCTAATCATTAGATGGTCTCAAAAATTCCAAATGCAGCATTTCCACAGGAACTGTCCAGAGGTTTATCTAGATTGAGGGAAACCCAGACCAAAGTAGTAATTTTCTGTTTCCTTTTAGGCTATGTTTTGATAAACTAAGCATTAAGGAGGAGGAGGAGGAGGGAGGAGGAAAGAGGGAGGAGGAGGAGGAGGGAGGAGGAAGAGAAGAAGAAGAAGGAGAAGGAGAAGAAGGAGGAGAAGGAGAAGGATGAGGAAGAGAAGAAGGAGAAGGAGAAGAAGGAGAAGAAGAGAAGGAAGGAAGGAAGGAAGGAAGGAAGGAAGGAAGAAAGAAAGAAAGGAAGAGAGAAAGAAAGAGAGAGAGAGAAAAAGAAAGAAAGAATCCCCAAAGAGTCTGAAAGTTCTCCACCAAGTTTTAGGATCACAGGGAAAATTATTTTTTCTATACTTTTCTATAATTTGCAAAGAAGTTTTACTACAGGTGCAATAATTTTGTATATATTTTTAACTAGTTAAAGGCAGATCCTTATATTGAATATACCCTAAATACTGAAAATAACAGGACAGCCTGGTACACTGCACATTTTATCTTTCTGGGTGTGTCTGGATTTGATAACAGGTAATCAGCTAATTTCTCCATTTGTCAACTCAGGCCATCTCATTCTTTGGAGGTGGCCTCTGCTGAGTGATACCAGAGGAAGCATTTGATCTGATAAGAGAACTACTGTCCCCTGTGTATCACAGATGTGATGGTTCCCCTGACCTCAGCTACCCAGAGAAGAGCATGCTGAGATCTGCAATTTTCCTTGCAAATGAGTTTCCCCACCACAAGCACAGCCCTGTGACCCTGGACAGGGTCAGAGCTGGGGGTGTTGTGATGGCTTCCAGACCCAAGGAGACTGGCTTTCTGGAGCTTCTTCTTTCCTGGCATGGTACTACTTAGAGCTGTCAGGACTCTGAACCCTGCACCTAAGTGCCAGCCTCACACCTGTAGGAGTGGACACTCTTAGCTTCTCAGTTCTAAAAGCTCACAGTTTCTACCTTCCTTAGACCAGAACCTTCTAAACCACAGCTTCAAGAGATAAAGGCCAGAGGGGTTAGGACTATCTTTTAGAAGATTCTCAGAGTTAGAGGAGCTGCCCGGGCATTATTGCAAGCCCTGTCTGAGCCCCAAACGCTGAGGTGTTCTGCGCCTGACCACAGGCTCCATAGGCAACAGTGAGGGATGCAGAGTCAGGGACTCCTGTACACATGGTTGCTTACCTTTCCCCTCCAGGAGGCATAATCATACTTTCCACCCCAGCTCTCAAAACCCTTAAACTGGGGGTGGGGGGCAGCCATACAGGGTTACAATGAGGCACCTCTCTACATTCTTGTTTTCTCTCATTTCTTAATAAGTGGTAAGAATCCAAGCAGGACTCTCCATCGGCTTGTGACAGTGTTAGGACTGGGTAGTGCTGTGCACAGGCCACGGAGCAGGGCTTCTTATGCACAAACTCAACCAGTCTCACACCAAAAATATTTAAGGAAAAAGAACTTGTGCTGAGTATACAGACCCCGTTCTGGCCTCTGCCAACCAGTTGTGTATACAGCACACACATCACATGTTATCTAGAGAAGACAAAGTCCAGAGGACACTGCGCAGGTGACATAAGTCATTTCACGCTAGAGGCTTGGGCAGCCCAGAGTTGGGAACTGAGAGGATCCTGGACCAAGTCTTGAGAGTGGCGAGGCTTCGTTTGATTCAGGGTTTGATTCCCGGCACCCACATGGAGGCTCGCATCTGTTTGTAACTCCAGTCCCAGGGGAACTGATGCCCTCTTCCAGCCCCTGTGGGCACCAGGCACACATGGTACACAGACTTACATACATATCAAACAAACAAACAGATACATTTTAAAGTCTAGGATTCCTCAGAATGTTGTCAGGATGAGAGGGCATCTGCTCCTCTGTCAGTGCCATCCCAGAGTTGTTCTGATTTATACTAGGCTCACCAAGAGGGCAGTGAAGTCACCTAAAGAGTGCCTTATGGTGTGCACATGGCTTTCCTCAATGTTCTTGGTGCACGGGGAGGGGACAGGGGACTGGGCAGACGGGATGATCTGGCTCTATCAGTTCTCTCCCCAGAGCACCTTCAAGGTTCTCCCCACTTAGGGTTTGTTCCTATCTGCAAATTGCTTTTTAGATTTATTAAATCCCTGGCCCCGGCCCCCACCCCATGTGTCTGTCTGTCTGTCCCATGTCGCATGTGTGGAGGATGAAAGGCAGCCCCTTGTTTGAAACAGAGTTTCTTCATTGTTAATTGCTGTACACACAAAATTAGCAAGCCTGCAAGCCTCTGGGCAGTCTCCTGTCCCTGCCTTGCATCTCACGTCTGAGCGCTGGGATTACAATGGAGGCAGGCGCTACCATGCCCGGCTTTATGTGGGTCTGGGGATTTGAAATCAGATCCTTACACTTCTAAAACAAGCGCTTTACCCACCGATCCCCCTCCACAGTCAGGAATTGTCCCATTTCAAAGTGTTAACGCATTAATCAGTCACTGCCACACACAGTAGTCATGGACATCCGTGTCCGCAGCTTTCAGATGAGAACACAGAGGACATGGACGTGGGGCTGGGATTTGAACCACGTGGTCTGAGCACAGCATGTTCACTCTGAACATGAATCTGTCATGTAGACATTTACTGGTTTCCAAGATAAACTCCTGCAATCCATTTTAGGAAAATAAATAACATTTAACTTTTTCTCTGTGTAACTGTTTGAGAACAGAAGGAATTCAGGATTGCTCTTGGCCTTGTTTGCTCCATGCTGAGCCAATGCCTCTAACAAGGCTCTGCTAACACTGTAGCTGAAACTATGAAGCAAGAAGTGTAATTCCTCCCGCCATCCTGATTTGCTCCTGGAACTCCGAAGAAGTGGGTCCCCCAACAAGTTCTTAATACAAGATCCCTGTTTGAAGTAATAGGAATGGCAAACCAAGACCCATGTCCCACAAGCCTTACCTTTGGTGTCCAAGCATGGAGAAGAGCCGTGTGAACCATCAGCGCCTGCACTACTCTGACACTTTTGAACACCAGTACAGAGAGGAAGAGGTTGTGTCTCACAATCAGAGTTTCCCATTCGCAACTAAGCAGACATGTTGCTTCTAGGCCTTGGGTGAGGGCGCCTCAAGACATTGTGAATGCACAGTGTAGTAAGCTGCTCATCTCATGGCAAGATAAAAGAGGATAAGAGACCAGTATCCCACATCCTCCGAGAGATGCTGCTAATCACCCCAAGGCCTCCCTCGAGGCTTCTTAATGGCTCCAACTCCATTGTGTTTCAGGCTAGGGACCAACTAACTCTTCAGCACATGAACCTCTGAGGGACATTTTAAGATCCAAACTGTAGTCCTTCTAAATTATGTGAGCATGTGGGTGGGTGTGGACTCTGTGCTCCTGTGGGTATGTATGTGTTCTATGCATGTGGAAACCAGAGGTAAATGTTGAGGATCTTCCTCAGCTGCTCTCTGCCTTACTATTTGAAGAAGGGTATTTCGCCGGTGAACCTGGAGTTCATCAGTTCAGCTAAACTGACCAATGAGCTCTGAGCAGCCACTTGACTTTTCAGCACTCCATTTCCACCCTGGCCCTGTGTGGAGATCTTATGTTTGGGGGCACATCTGAAGTTAGGTTGCCATGCTTGTACAGCAGGCCCTTAACTGACAGAGCCCCTCTTCTAAGCAGTTTTAGTCATGGTGTCGTCCTCACACGTAGCCCACAGGCATGTGAAGTAGCATCTAAGCCTGCCCAGACGCCATGATAGCGTGATAGCCGCTCTCTCTACACTTCCCACTGTCTCAAGCGCCCACTGAAATTCTGTCTCCCATTTGCAACCAGAGTAGACAGAGGTGATGACAGTTTCCAGCACAGCCAAACTTCGAAGCTCTGCCCTTCCTCAGCAGAGTGGCTGACTCACTGTGAGTGGAGCTCCTTGGGATTCTCCCAGAGACGCAGAGCATCTTCAGTGACTGGGATGTCAGGGTGTGGTGGGACCTCACCTCTGTGCCTCCTGGAGATGGCCCCTAGTGATTATAGACCAGTTCTGTGGAGGTAGAGGCTCGCTCTCATATGACAACACAGTTGTGCATGCATCCTGTGTGGGGACCACACAGAGGACCATTGCATATTTTCTTCCCTCTCCCATGGGCATGGATGCATGGACACAGATGGGGCACACATGCACACATTTGGAGTCCCTGGAGGATGCTGAGGATTAGACTAACTGCTAAAGTGACAAGGGACAGTGGCTCTGGAATTGCCACTTGACTGCATTTGAAGATAAATGTAGTTGCATGTGGAAAAGAAAGTTCTGTTTTCACTTTGTAGGCGACTTCTCTGACTCTCAATCTCTTCTCTGTACCTTGTGAATCTCAAAAGTTCCTGTCAGAAGCCTTCATCTAGACAGGCTGTGTGGCTCTGTGAGGAGTGAAGATACCAGGCTCTGGCATCTTAATACATGAGACAGGCTGCCTGTCCTTGTCAGTAGGTTCCCTGATAGGCCACTGCCTGGGGCTTTCTTCAGCACCTCTCCAGATGGAAGCTCTCCTGCCCTAAGCTCCTGTATCCTGGTCCTGACATGGGACGCACACACTGCACAGAGACACACATCACTTCCAACCCCATTTGTAATGGGGAGGACATGGCACATGGAGTTCTCAACATCAGGTCCTCGTTGCGTTGTTCTGAGTGGGTCCAAAGCAAGAAAACAGTGTTTCACATGGCAGAGGAAGGCAGGATGCTCTAGGCCGAGCATGGTGGCTGGAAGTGCTGCTCGTGGCAGAGGAAGGCAGGATGCTCGAGGCCGAGCATGGTGGCAAGAAGGGAAGAGGAAGCATTACTGTCACAGCTGTCACAGCATTGGTCTTGATTCTCTGGACGTGACTGTGTGACCTATGAGATCTTCTTCAGGAGTGGCGCCCGTGTAGCAATGGTACATTTGCTCAAAGTGTGGAACAACAAATAGAGAGCTGCTTCTCAAAATCATTTCTTTAAACACGCAGCTGGAGATAAAAAAGCCAAGGTTGTTATGACGATCTTCCATGGCATTCAATAAAGGCAATTCTTGTCACGGTCACCATGACAACATCCAGTCTACACCTTACATGCATCTACAATTACATCCCATTAAAAATGAAAGGTTTTTGTTGCTGTACTCCAACCTGACATGACCCTCATTTCCCCAGAGATCAAAGCCCTGGTCTGTTGGCTAATGCACTTTCAAAGGCACTGAGTTTTGGGCGATTGCCTTTTAATTCTTGTAGAAGTTGGAATGGAATTACATTTAGGACAGCTCAAACTACAATTATAAAATGTAGTCATTTTAGGTCAGGGTTATTCAGATTCGCTTCTTAGCCCTCAGCCCAGTTTTTTTTTTTTTTTTTAATACCAACTCCGTGCTCAGCTATGTAGTCATTGAGAGCCGAGAGGCACAGCACCTCTGGTGAGGGGACTTCTTCTAGATTACAAGCAAACAGGCTGCAAGCATGTCAGGCTGAAGCATTTGTGAGCTTTGCTGGGCTGTGCTGTCTCACCCGCACTATCTTTGCAGTACCGAGCTTAGATGACTAGAGATATTTGCCTTTGGGGGGAACATGGCCTGTTACCCCCAAAGAAGGGATCCTGGATGAATCTACCTTCCATATTGTTGGGTGTATCTTTTCCCTTGAAGGATCTCTTCTTTGGGGTAACAGGCCATGCACCCTTGGACATAGGCAAATATTTTGAAGGCCTAATTCTATTCTGTGCACAAGGTAAGTGGAAAAAACTGTTTGCCCCTCTCTTTAAATGCCTTCTCACCACACAGCTGTCCTTGAATGACAGTCATATGGGTCAAGCTGAGACCATTTCCCTATATAAAGAAGTATCTTTCCTAAGAACTTTCACAGGGAAAAGATGGCTAGTAAATATTAGCTGCATTTTCATTTACACATGACTTGAAACAATTCCAAAGACTCCATGATCTTCCATAGAGCATGGAGACTTTGCCACCAGAGGAATGGGGCAATGGGGGAATGGGTGGGCTGGAACATGCTCAGACCCCAGAAATCTCAGAGATCTGAGACTGGCCAGAGTAGAGCTAACTCACCCCTTGTTTCCATGCCTGCTTTAGGACACATAACCACAACCCCCAAGTAGGTGATCCTCAGCAGTCAATCATATACCCAGCTCCTGGACTACCATGCTAATGAGACATCTCTTTAGTCTTAGACTTCAGCCAATGACCGTTCCCTTCCTGGATAGTCCCACGCCCTTCCTCAAAATTATATAATCCTTGGTTCACCACGAATAATGCATATGTGTTCAAATCCACCCCCAATAAAGAAATATGGACAAGCTAGGATTGTCTTAGAGAGCTGCTTCATTAAAGACCATTGGGGAAGGCCTTTGCCTAAAGGAACCATAGTATTAGGATTCTCAAAGAAGGCCTTTTCTCTCCTCCCCAGCCCTGCTCCAGCACTTGCTCCCAACCTGACCAGGAATCCCTCTTGTTCTGGACTCTGCTATCCCATTCCAGGTTGGCATACAACTAGCTGTGCTCCTCCACAGAGAAACAGGGACTGTGGTCCCCACCTCTAACCACCCTGCCTTGTCCTCCCTGAACCGGTGTACCTGCATGGTAAAGGAGAGGCAGAACTCAACACCACACTCTTCCCTACCCCAGTCAAAAATCCATGAAAAAATAATTTTGTTTCAATCAAGCTTGGTCATTGTAGCTTGAAATAATTAAAATAAACTTGATCATGAAGGCTGTAAGAGTGTACAGTTCCAGGGAAACATTTCATTTTGTCTCTGTGACACTAGGGGCACCCCGTAGGACAGTGCAGAGAAGCTTCGCCATTTCTCCTCATGATGTCACCAGTGGTCATTTGCAGAGACAGGCATGGCTGGGCTTCAGGAAACATTTACAGGGGAGCTCTGCCTCCAGTGCAATACAGTGGGAGGAAGGATGTTACCTCTTCCTAATGACAGGGCTCAGGCCACACCCAGGACTTCTGGGGAGGGATGCAGATCCAGTCAAACACAAGGA
>NW_022196911.1:13307445-13326154 GCF_008632895.1 Mastomys coucha
TCTCTAAGATACTACAATCTCTTCTTTGTCCAGGGTCCTGCAGTCAAGATGACTGTGAAGCTGGACTCCCGGTTGTAGACACTGTTTCAGAGCTCATCCTTTTAGTCCACCATGGCCAAACACACTGTCTGGCAGAGCTCAGCTAGCAGCCCCAGACTAAGAATGGAACCCCACACGTTTAGCTGTTCTAAGCGTCTGTTGCCAGTGCTCTGAGGTTATAGCTTGCCCATGGCAGAGGGCTGCTCTCTCTGTTATCCAGACCCTCAAAAGTGAATGGCTTTCTTAGAATCTTGCCTCCCTACACAAACTGACCAGAGTGAACCCAAACCTAGATGCCTTCTTTATGGACTGCCCTTGTAACAGATTGTCTCTTCAGTCATGGCCATCTTTTCTCTGCTGGGTTGCCATTCTCAAGAAATTGTAAGGCCAAAAATTTTACACGCAATTTAAAAGATTGGTGTTTTTTGTTTATTCAAGATTCTTCAAAGACATGTGATGTGGCAAATACATTGTTATATTTGACGTGGGTACCCCACTCTCGAAGAATCAGAAAGGAGGCCGCTATAATAACATGAGGTTAATTTTTTAATTGAAACTAGTATACTAGGGTCACTCTGTATTCGGGACCAGAGCAACCCCGAGGAAACAAAGCTCTAAGTTTTTATACCATTTCAGAACAGAGTTTTGCAGCTTATAACATGGGCTAGTTACAGTTTACAACATGGGCTGGTTATATTTTACAACATGGGCTGGTTATAGTTTACAACATGGGCTGGTTATAGTTTACAACATGGGCTGGTTATACTTTATCTTCTTCACTGCTCTTTAGTTCCTATTGACCTTTCTCCTCCAGGTGAGGATAAGATACCTGTGATGTGCAGGAGGGGTGGGGGAAATCCTCTCTCCAGGGGATGTCTCCTGGAAACGTGCATTCCTTGGGGATGGGTGTGTGCTCTGTAAACTCTTCTAAAACCCTTTGTCTTAAGGATAAATGGACCTCCTTTATCTCCGTTTTGCTTAATTTCTACACATATAGATAAGAACAAGTCCTGTAGAGGAGAATCGTTCCTGGTACCTCACTCACATGGGAGTAGCTATTGCCAACAGCCACAAATACTGTGTGAACACTGTGCAAGAGTTCCTGCATGCAGGGGCTCTTGCGTTGAGGAGACAGGTATGAGAGACAGCAAGACAAGGGATCATAAATAGAACTCCAGAATTCTGGCCCCAGCAGGGGAGACTTCAGTCTTCCCAGGATTTGGTTCCTTACTGTTCTTGAGTAGGCAGGTGTCTGGCCTGACTCTCTCTCAATATTGCTCATTGCTAACCCTTGAGAGCCCCTGGGGTCTCTGGCCTTCACAGTTTAGTACATTTCCTCCAGTTTCAGAGAATCAGTGACTGCTCAGTTGCCCCTGTATATAGTGTCAGGTTTCATGACATACCCTGGTCACATGTCCAGTACTTAGTCTGTCCCCTGTGCTTACATTTTACACCCCTGTGTGTGGTTCTGCACTGAGCTGATCAGAGTGGTGGTCTTGTTTTACAGCATGCTGTTCTGCTCTAGAATACGATGGGACAATGCAGAGCTAGGTCAACAAAGAGATGATGTTTTTGTTTTTTTGTTTTTTAATCTGAAGACATGACATTTGTGTTACCATGTTGCACAAACGTCCAAGAACTATGCATGTTTTAGAGGAGTATGGTTGGGTCTTTGTAGATACTAATTTTCTGTAGTTATAACTAAAATTTTATTTATATGGAGTTTAGTTCCAAATGAAGTCAGTTGAATGTGATACTGTCACCAGAACCCATCCCAGAGACACTTGTCTTCTTGATGGGTGTTAGTAGAGTTCAGGGGGTGCAACTGTATCCAAAAAGAATGGGGCCCAGCCTGGAGAGTTCATATCACACACAGGATGTCTGGCCCCATGCCGTGGGTAATGAGAGCACTGCCTAGAAATGAGGTAGGAAAAGAGGGCTTTGTCTTTGTTGCTATGTGCAGGGAGGTAGAACCTTGCTCTTGCCTTCTGAGTGACTGAGGTGCAGAAGAAATCTTGGAGCCTGAAGGGGCAACCAAAGTTCACAGCAAACAGAGCAGGGCACAGAGGTGTGCATGGGAATACCTGTCTGTTCATGTCTGTTCATGTCTGCGCATGTCTGCTCATCATGTGGCAGAATGCAAAAGCCCCAAGAGCAGGTCAAATTACCCAGAGTGCACATCTGATATATGCAAATGGCACACACTTGCGGCCACACGACTCAAGAGGCTGGGGCAGGAGAATCATGAACTCACAGCCAGACTGGGCTACAGAGCAAGACCCTTGGATCAAAAGAAGACAAAATCAGAAAAATGAGTGTGTACCTCTCTGGTTCAGTTTTTCCTGAGTGTTTAATAATGAACAGGGCACCATCAGTCCTGTTCTGACAGGTGTGCAGGTGTGTGTGTGTGTGTGGGGGGGGAAACTGGGTTTTGATCCCCATTTCATGCTTGAGGGAAGTCCATTAGCTCTACTGGACTTCCTATCTTTAAAAAGGGGTTTGAATAAGCCATGCTCCCCGGTGAGAATTGTTCTCATGTATGACCTTAGTCAGCACCATAAGGCTGAATGTATTCATACTCATTATAGTTATATCATAAGGCCGAATTCATTAAATATTTAGTAGCTCCTTAATATCCCTCCAGCTAGTGCTCTCTTTGGAGTAACCACTTTCCCCACAGTCACTGTGAAATGCATGAGAGGTTTATCCTGCCTCTTTTCTCTCCCTCCTTAAAAAATAAGGTCAACCTTTCGGTGTATTCTAAATTACCTCTTCTGACATATACAGGTCCTTAGTTCCCTTATCTGCAGCTAAGGTCTTAAAGTGTCTGTGTGTCTCTCCAACACTCTCCTTGCTCCACAGACTTCTGTCCCGCATGAACTTTCTAGCACAGTGGCCGATGCCCATGGGCTGTGGGTATGCCAGACTAGCCCCTATTTTAAGATCATAGGAGATTAATAGCAGGAAAAGGTAGACACAAAGTCACATTTAAAATAATCAATATGGACTTGATGCAATTTCTAGTCAAGTGCATGAGGCGTTGGTGAGATCAGATGACATGTCCTTGAGACAGGAATGGGTGACCTGCCTTTTAGACTGGGCAGGAAGAAGGCCATATCTAACTTTTGCCTTTCCTAGCATGGTTTAGACCCTGTTCATTCTTGCCGTCTCTGTTCTACTGGGCTGGCTTTCCCAGGAGAAGCCAAACCGTTTTTAATAAGAGTCCATCCATTCTAACCGAGCTATGTTCTGCTTGCTCCTTAGATAGCAAGAGTCTGAATGCTTGTTCTTAAGGCTTCCCTTGAACTGCTAGCAATCACCATCCCTGGCCCAGCCAGCTGTCTGCTTGTTTGCAAAGGCATAGGTATCCATCTGTAGAATGGCCCCTCATAGAGAAATAGGGAGAAACAGAAGGTGAAGGACCTCGTGTTGGCAGATACAATAGAATGTGGAGTGTAGACAAAAGGGAAGCCTTGGCTGGGGCATGGGATAGGGTGGTGTGTGATCCCTGGGAGTCCACTCTGCACCTTGCCCCATCCTTATGCTGCAGAGCCAGCTGCATAGCTCATCGTCCAGTAGAGCTAGTTGGCTCTTCTCCTTAATCCCTTTCTTTCTCTGACGTCGGTTGTTGTAGGGAGGAGAGTCACAACTTCCCAAACCAGCAAATCCCTGAGTTTACAAGCTCCAGAGTGCTCTTTGCGGTATGAAAAGCCTGAGGCAGGTAGAGCCAGAGCCGGCTTCTGAGAGCTTAGCTCCTTTTGTTCTTCAAGTGAATACTGTATGGAGCCCCTGCTGGGGTTTCTGCCAGTGCAGAAAGCTGACAGGGGCCCTCAGTTTGTACTGGCATCCTAACTCTAGGGCCTCAGATTGTTTTAGAAGACTCAGAGAAAATAAACTCATGGGAGTTGACCTGATTTTGTCCAATTGGTGTTCTTATCTGCACGGAGTACAGACATACAAACAACCTTTTTGAAGACATACGGAAAGGACTTGGGGGCAAAGACAAGAAGGCCGGAGGAGCAAGCTTTGCTGATCTTGGTCTTACACTTCTGCCTCTGGTGTGAGGAGTACAAACGTCTGCTATTCAGGAGCCCCGCTCACAGCAACCGTTAAAGCAGGTTGACTCGCATGTTCCTGGGGGGTGGGGAAGAGGCAGAGTAGACCCCACATTTCTAGGCAGGCTGTGCCTTGATGCTTTAGGAAGGCAGTGAAATACTGTTACTGTTTTCTAGTGTCTTCAATAAGAACCGGCACTTTCTGCCACTGACAATGAGGGCTGTCTGCTCTGCAGTTCCTCCACCAGTGAGCATCATGTATATGTACACAAGTGCACATATGTACACCGTGTGTGAGTGACATGTATGTATGCTTGCATCCTCACAGAGCTATGGGCCTTTGCCTCCAGAGAGTCCAGCCACTGTCTCTCCCAGGCATGACTCTGATCCTCTGGCAGGCAGCCCCAACGCAGCTTCTCCTGTAAGTCCCTGGATACAGAGGCCCCGGCACTGTTCCTCCTTTAGCTTGTCACCATAGAGCTGCATGTTTTCAAAGTAGGGGAATCCTCCTGGGACCCCAGTGACTGCCCCAGGGGTACTGGTTCCTCTGCATGCCAGTAGGATTGTGCTGGCAGCTCTTGAAGAGTTTCTGTGTGTCCGAAGTGTGGCCAGCATGGCCCAGGAGCGTCCTACAGCAGCTCAGCGGTGCAGACGTCGTCTGTGCTCAGAGGCGGATGCGCTGGCAAGGCATGAAACCTTCACTTCTCCAACCATAGGCCGGGGACCCCACTGGCCCCAGGAGACTTCGGCATCGGCAGGGATGACTGTCCTCAGAGACTTTTTAGAAAGGAAAGTCCAGGTCAGTGGGTAGAATGTAAAAAATGCCCGGGGCTGTGTGGTGGGGAGTGGCTGGTTAGTCTCCATATTCATGGATCCTGGGGTGGGAAACTCACAGTGAAAATGGCTAGACTATGAACAGGTGGAATGTACCCACCTGTGCTGTCTCAGAGTCTCAGCGTTCCAGGGAGATGAGTGCTGGATGTGGGGGAAGCAGCTCTGGGCAGAGTGGGAAGAAGCTCCCTTGCAAGAAGTATTCAAACCTGGGTGTCTGCTGCGGAGGGAAGTGGCTGTGTCTGACAGGAGGCTGGCACCTGCCTGCTGTAGGCCTGGCTGCCTTTCCTCAAGTAACGAATGAAAAGGGGAAAGAGAAGGAAGAGCATCCTTGCAGATCCCAGAGTGCTCAGTGTGGCCTGCTGCTCTGCAGAGGCAGAGCTGCCCAGGATGGGGGTAGCTCCCTGGGGTTAAGGGAGCCCTGCCGGGTGCTCTGTGACTAAGCAGTACTGTTGTTATAGCAACGTGGGCCTGCTGTTCAGACACGTGCTGTGCGAAGTACCTTTCAGTTACAATTTCTGTTACATGCTGGTTAAAAGCAGTGAGCTGGCCAAGCAGCTGGCACTGGAATGGATTGGGACTCAGGCTTTTTTTTTTTTTTTTTTTCCATTCAGTGTCTGGGTGTTTGAGGCTGATTGTCTACCTGCTAAGTCTTCCCTGGCTAGGGGCTGGCAGCAAGAGGGCTAGAACTACCTAGTACTCTGTAGTGTGGGAACCCAGAGTCAGTTTTCCGAGCCCATAACCGTGCGGAGGGGCTTGTTCGGGACCAACATTCTTATGAGCAATGCCGTGTAGCTTGGCCCGCCTAGCATACTGCTGGGATGTGCAGCATCTTGGTACTCAGGCTCAGAGTACCAAGGTGGATGGGAGCTATAGCAACAGCATCTTGTCTTCTTCTGTTATGAGAACAAGAGACCCATATTACCTTGTAGTTCTGGTTCTTTAGCTGTATGTATGTAGTAGGTCCCACCAGGTAGATGATCATGGCCTTATTCCAGAGCCTGTGATCAGAGTGACATGTGTCTTCACTCCAGGTCCTATCTCATTTTGCTGGGACCTGTCTGCCTGTGCATTAGACTCCGTGTTGCTCCTGAGGCACAGATATGAATGTAGGTGGGCTCTCTAGTGTGGAGTAATAAATGTCCCTGCAAACAGTGAGCTTGCTGCCATTATGTAGTTAACTGAGTGGGTATTATAAGTAATAAAGACTGTAGTGTGTGAGCATCGATATGCACAGAATGGAAGAAGCATAGGAAAGGAACGGACAGCCAGGAAGCAGACTGAAGAGCAAGTGACATGGGCATCCACACAGCACAGATGTCTCCCCTTCCATGACCCAGCATCAGAAGTTCTGCTCTTGGGGTCAAGGTGCAGAGATCATCATTTGGGTGGGTTTTGACTCAATTTTGTATTTGTCAGAATGCCCTAGCTCTGTACCACCCTTATGATGTAGTCTGGAGCCTGTCCTGGAGACACCCTGCCTTAAGGGTTCCCTTCCACCAAACCTCAACTTTTCAGACAAAATCAGCCGGTGCTGAGCCTCTCCGTGAAGCCATTTCTCGTGAGCACTGCACACAAAGGCAGGCACTCCAGCTCTGTGGAGGTGCTAGCGTAAGGACAGGGTGTCAGTGACATCTGCTCTGGTGCTTATGTTGCTCAAGGCAGAACCGAGGTCTGTCATGAGGCTGTCACCATGCCAAGGGGCCTGCCTGACTAGACTAGGTCAGGGCTCCCTGAGAGATGCTCACACTCAGCTGCATGTACCTTCTAGCCATTTCTGCCTCCGCTTATGAACAGTACCTTTTGTAGTAAAGAAAAATTTAAATATTCAAACCAGTCAAGTTTTGTATTTTATTTAAGAATCCTTTCCTACTTATGAATGCAAATATTGGCCATTCTTTCTTACACTAGAAGTGTTGTACTAGTGTGATTTGGTATGCAGTATGTAGAAGGAGACTTGCTTTGTTCTTTGCATAGAGAGATGAGTGTTCTATGTGGAATCTTTGAATAGCCTGTTTCTCCTTCCTGCTGGTTTTCAATGTGGTTTTTGGTCCTCCGAGCCCATTAGTTACTCCTTATCAGTGGACTGAAAATTGTTGCAGTAGTAGATGCTAGTCAACAATCTTGACTAAATTTTAAGCACCGTGGGGCTTAACTATAGAGACTTCTGGGGTCCACAGAGAGGAGCGTGTTATCTAGAGCCCACACAGGTTCTCTGCCATCAGATCACAGCTGTCCTGTGTTCTGTAGGACTAGAAATAGTGAAGAATATGTTCCTAGGGGTTGAGGGACCCTACTCGGGTCATCTGAACACAAGGCTTTGGGCATGAGTACTTACATAGCACCAAAGTTGTGTTTTATAACAAAGAAAAAGGTAGCCAGGGATATGTTTGGTAAAGACATGGTATGGTGTGGGAGAGGGAGGTGCCTCTGTAGGCCCATGCTGAGGCATCCCTTCCCCCTGAGATAACAGCCACACATATAGTATAGAGTTTATTTAGGGGATGAGGGGGGTGTTGGAAAGAGAGTAGAGCCAGAGAAAACCAGAGAGAGAGAGAAGAGAGAGAGAGAAGGAGAGAGGGAGGGAGAGAGAGAGAGAGGAGAGGAGTAGAGGCCGGCCATGAACAAGTGGAAAGTGGGGGGGGGGAGAAGGGACAGAGGGGAAAGAGTAGAAGAGAGCAAGAGAGAGAGGAGGGGGCAAGCAGCCCCTTTTATAGTGAGTCAGGGATACCTGGCTTTTGCCAGGTAACTGTGAGGCGGAGCCTACAAGAAATGCTAACAGCAGGAACTGGAGATCATCAATGAATACATTTTTCTTAAAGCATGCTCTCTTGGAAGCAGTGTAGGATCTAAATGGTAGTAGGAAGAGGGAGACTCAGAAGAAATGCAACAGGTTTTGAGATCCTTGGCTACTTATTGAAGGAGGATATATTGTCCTCACTGTCCCCTGGCATACAGGCCCAGCAGGTAGGAGCCGGGAAGGGCCAGACCCCTAGATGCTTGGCTTCCTTCAGGTTCATAACCTTGCCAAGATGCCAGTGGGAAATTTCCTGGCCATATTGTATGTGTCTGGGCAGGCCCGTCTCTGTGCAGATATGTAGCAATGTGACTGGCTTTGACACCCGCGGAGACTTCTAAACCAGAGGTTCCTGCCTTGGATTCGTCTGTTCCTTACCAGAGTACATCGGTGCTTACTGAGGTACCTGACTCAGACATGGAACACAATGTCAGCTGTAGTACATCAGCTACCATCTGCACTCACAGGGCCCTGATCACATCTAGGAAGTATGTGTCCACAGAAGTTAACCGGTTGTGCATGAGGGGCTTATTCAGGGATTACTAGACCTAGTGGTTTCCTTGATTCCTGATTTCCTGATCCTTTTTTTTTCTTTACAGCTCCAGACTTAGAACTGTTTAATTATAGAATGGTACCATAAGAATACCAGGGAAAGGAAGAAACATTACCACCACCATAGATGTGTGTTTAGACAAGTCAAAGCCAAATGAATGACTCGGCTCAGATACTTAGCTCATCAAGAGGTTTATAAATTCCTGTTAATTCCTATAAACTTCATATTTGCTGTAAGGGTATGCTCCCAGACTCACTCCCTTACAAATAGCTTCATTTATTAAGCTTCGGTAAGGCAAAATTGCTAGTACCAGGTTGAGGCTACTGATATTTCAAAACTCAATGTATTTTCCCAGCATTTGCTTCGCAAGCATGGAGGGAGGACCGTGTCCAGAAGGGAGCTGCATGTGAACTGTGAGGCTTAAGGCATACACGGAGGGCCACAGAAGAAAAGCAGGGCATCATGGGTGCTTCCCTGCCAGCCCTGTTCTTCTGAAGCATCCTGGACTGGCACTGTCTGACTCCCTCTGATGTGGGTCCTATTATGTTGGCATTCTTTTTTAACCCAAGAGAGAGCTGAACCTTTTCATTTATAGTGTGGGAACCATATTGGTAACTACTTCTACATCTTTGGGGACAGGCACATGAGTGTACCTGGTAAGGCAGTGTGGCTCAGAGGGATGTGCGACCACCAAGTGTCCACCGTTGCCCCTGTGTTTCATGTGTCCACCGTGGTCCTCATGTGGTGCCTCTAGATTTCAGATCTGCCTTGGTTACTTGAAGCATCTACAGGTTTGCTTGGGATTCTCAGTCTCCTAGATTCTTCTCTCACACTCTCTTCAGAGCCCCTTCCCATCGCCAGCAGGTGGCAACACTTAGAGAAATTGCTGTGGCTTCCTCCAAAGCAGGGCTTCCTGGGCTGCTATGTGCAGTTGTGATTGCAGAGACCACCAATGAGCAGTAGTGCATTTGGTCACATGCACTGTGTTTCTAGAAAAGGAAAAGACATCTACGCATCCTAAACAAAAATGGCAGGACATGAGGCAGTAACCTGGCAAGCACTGTATTTTAATTAAATTAATAACATATTGCAATACCTGTTCTAGAAAGATCCAGGGCAGTGATTCTCACTGAGTGCCTACATTGGGAAACTATTTTTATTTATTTGGTATTTTTCTGTGTTTCTTGGTATTTCTCATTTCTTTCTCAATTAAAAATAGATATTTTTTCTTTTATAATCAGGAAAGCAATGTGGCTTTTTCTTACAGAAACGTAAATAATAATAGACTATAGCAATATGAGGCCTTGAGATGAGGGCCCAACTCGGCAGGTGATATGCTATTGTGAATAGAGCCTTTGTCCAGTTCATGGCTGTCAACAGACTTCTTTATATAGTTAGGGTAGGAATCCCAAATACAGGGAGAGAATTGCTTCACATTCACATGGCCAGCTGGGAGGAGCCCTCCATCAGGGACTGTTTTCACAGATTAAAAGGAGTATCAGCCTGAGCTAATAACCCAGAAGAAGGAAGACCAAAAGGTGGACATTTCATTCCTTATTAAAAGGGGGAATCAAATACCCACGGAGGGAGTTGCAGAGATTAACTATGGAGCAGAGACTTAAGGAAGGACAAGCCAGCCTAAATATAGCTATCTCCTGAGAGGCTCTGACAGTACCTGACTAATACAGATGTAGAGGCTCACAGCCATCCATTGAACTGAGTACACAGTCCCCAATGAAGGAGTTAGAGAAAGGACCTATGGAGCTGAGGGGTTTACAGCACCTTAGGACGAACAACAATATGAACTAACTAGCACCCTCAGAGCTCCCAGAGTCTCAACCACCAACCAAGGACTGCACATGGTGGGTCTGATTGTTCTGGCAGCATGTGTATAGTGGAGGATTGCAAATTCGATCATCAATAGGAGGAGAGGACCTCAGCCCTGTGAAGGTTCTGTGCCCCAGTGTAAGGCAATGCCAGAGCCAATAAGTGGGAGAGGGTGGGCTGGCAGGCATGGGGAGGGGGGACGTAACAGGGGTTTTTTCTTGTTGTTTTTGTTTGTTTGTTTTTTGGAAGGGAAACTAGGAAATGAGAAATTTACATATAAATAAAGAAAATATCTAATAAAAAAAAAAGGAGTATCAGCTTCTTATGCAGTAAAACTCTTTCTGGTTTTTACTTAACAGTTTGCCCAGAGGAATCCTAGACGTCTCCTTCTTACCTCTGGAGGGTGCTGTTTATGTCTAACAGCATCTCACAGTCTGGTTTATACTTGGCATAAGGAAGGCATGTGTCATTCCCCGGGACATCCAGATGCCCATGCCTAAGATGCAAAAGTGATAATTAGACACTTTTGGAATTAAAAGCAAATTGGTAGCATCTCAGTCATGCGACCACTGCCTGCCACTGCTGGGCGAGCGATGGGGTGTGCTTGGTACGCTGTGAGAGTTCCTTGCATCTATGACGCTGGCACACATTCACTGTGGCACACTCCCTGCTTCACCAGGAGGGCAATGGGTATTTTAAGCCACAGTATATCCACCTTTCTTTCACTGTAGATTAACTACAAAATAACCGCTAGTTGGCAACTGGCACAAAATGATCTTGAGATTCAATGTAGAGTCGTCACACAACATGTGTGATAGGCAGGCTGTGTCTCTGTCTTTCAGGCTTTGTTAGAAACTTGCAGCCCTGCTGCCTCTGCCTCCCCCTCTTCTCTGCTTCCCACCCCAGTTTCACCTTGGATAGTTATGCTGCTGGAGGGACAGGTACCAGGGGGGCTCTCAAGGTTGTTGCTTCTGCTATATGTCAGCATCTTCTGCCACAGTGCCTATTGACTTGACTGGTCTACAAATACTGTAACTGGAGGGAAAGGCCCCTTATGCTCCCAGCATAAGCTAGCCACTGTTCTTCATGCTTCCTCATAGAGCCACGGCCTAATAAGCTGGGGACCTGCTGCAGGTGGAATTTGGGCCAGCTGTCAGCAAGCAAGGCTGTGGTTGGGACAGATGAACCTTGGGTAGACCTCAGGGTTCCACCCACTCAGGAGTGGGTATCTGGTCTTAACTTTTCTTGCCATGTGCTAGCCATCATATGTTGTGCACTTGAATCAGAATAATTGTACTAGAGAAATGAGAAGAAACAATGGGAAAACATTATCAAGTCTTGTCTAAAACCATGAAAATGGCCAGCAGCAAGGATGGCAGGAGTAACCTCCTAACATGAGACTAACCTGAAGACAGTGTTCATGCACAGCTATGCTGTGCTGTGCTCCATATATGACGAAAGATGACACAAGGCTGTGGGAGACCTCCAAGGAACAGAGCCAAGTGGACTGAGCCCATTCACCAAATGTGATTTATGACCATACATTCAGCTCCATCTTGTAAGCTATAAGCAACATTTGTTCATTACTTCAGCTCTGTGAGCCACAGTAACTTTCTGGTAGCAAACATAATACCATCCAAGGTGATTCTCTTTCCTGATTCTCTGTGTGCTTCTTGCCTCTGTGTTAAGCCATGGACAAGCCTACAGTTCTGCATTGACTGATGGGTCTGGCCAGGTCTTTGTCATTGGATGAACCAACAGAACAGATTTTAAACTAAACAATTGCTAAGCTAATCCCCAGGGCCACTTTGTATGAGAAGTCATGTGCTGCTCTCTTTCCTCAACTCCCAGAATCATCTGCTCAGTGTCCCCTACATGGAGACAGTCCTCCCTGAGGTTCTTGTCCTTGGTTCTCTTTCTGTACATAGTCAGGCGATTCTCTCTGTTTGTTCTGTGTTGTTGCAAACACTTGCCGTGAGCACATTTCTTTTTCTGTGTGTGAGTTTCTCTCTGGCATCATCTCTAGTGGCCTGGCAGGAATGGGATGATGGTGGCTCCCTGCTTTTTTCTTATATATCACATGACTTTCCAACATGACAGGCTTGGTGACTTTTCAAGGTTCTTCTTGGTAGCTGATGGAATTTTAATCTACAGCTGTCTTGTGTGAGTCAGTGGGTCTGAAGTAAGCGATGAGGTCTAAGCATACAAATCGGGTTGTAGAGTTTTTAAAGACTTTTCTTGGTCTGTATCGCCTTTTTCAGATTGCTGTAACAATGGGATCCAGACCCTGCAGCATTTCATCAGATATTCTCTGTAAAAAGACTGTCAGGAGAAAGGTGAGCTGGCTTAATATTTCATTAGATAAACTCACAAAAAGCTTAAATGGTCTTGAAGGAGAAGCTACCTTATAAATAAGGCATGGCCTAGCATCTCTGGCTCAGACCTGTCCTGCCTTACAGAACACACTCCTTTCTGCTGAACAGAGGACAGGCTGTGGCCTCCTTGTGCTGTGCTGCCAGGGTGAATGTAGCTGTGTGGAAACTCATTAGCTCCTGGCCACTTTGAATTAAACACACTTGATGTGAGATCCCGACTGAAAGCCAGTCACATGACGATTGCCTAGTCTGAACAACAGATATCCTTGTATCTTCCATTTGATGAGGTAGCTATGAAGAATGGCTTTGAGCTTGTGGTCTCCTATTCAACTGAAGAAGATAAAAAAGGTAGGATGGGTGTTGGGGTGCTGAGGTCTGTTGCATGTGGTCAACCCACAGAACCCAGCACTGTGGTAGCTCCTGTTCCCACTTCTAGATAACTTCTAGGCACCACTGGCTACCTGTTGTTCAAAGGCATCCCCAAGTCTCCTCAAACTTCAAGTCCCCTCCCAACTTGTGAGCAGATGACCCTGGTCTCCTGCTGTGGAAGAAATTGAAGACACCTATTACATTAGCTCAGTTTTCTGACTCTTTCTTAGAAATATGCCTTTACCTGTGCCTACCTTTGCTTCCATTCAACTTCAGGAAAGATGCTGCTGTTCCTAGGAAGGCTACATGTTGCCATGCTGTTTCTGTGGGAAACCCTTCATGGGCCAACATCCTTAGTGAGACTTGCAGCCAGCAATGCCCCATCTATGCACCACAGTTCCCAATGCTCAGGCAGGTGCTGACCTGTTCATGGGCCTGGGACCAGCCTGAAGGTGTGGCCAAGGGCTGACTCAAAAAGATCAGCCAGAGGCTGTGGTTAGTTAGTGCAGGGCTGGGGCCAGGCATACTCACATACTCAGGATTTCCCTCTTTCTTTCTCTCTCTCTCTCTCTCTCTCTCTCTGATGTGTTGACAGGTTTGCTAGAGGCTATAGACTCCTGTCCTTTGCTTTAAACCCACACTAGTATGTTTAGTCTCTGGAGACTGTTCTGAGTCTCAGAGACAGATTTTCAAAATAACTGGTTATTTTTCTTAGTCTTTTAAATTTTCTTGCTATGAAGTTCAGGCTTGGCTTGAACTCATGATCCTCTTGCTTCTGCCACTGGGTACTGGATAACAGTGTGCAGCACATGTCTGACTCCAGTATTTGACCTTACTTGTTTCCTGAGACGGCTGTAACAATGCCACAAAATGTCTAACTTAACAGAGACATAGTGTCTTGCAGTCTGGAGGCTGAAGGACAAGATCATGCTATGAGGCTGTGAGAGCATCTGCCCTGTGTTCCTCTTGGGAGTTTGCAGTGATGGGGATCTCTGTGGCTCATAGATGACCCAGTCCAGTCTTGGGCGCCTATTCACTTGCATGTGACCCTGGGCTCAATTCCTTTCTTTCAAGGGACACAGTAACATTGACTCAGCACCCCCCCCCCCAAGAACTTTATTTTAACTTGATCTGCAGTGATGTCATTGACCACTAATTAAGACTGGTTCAACTTACACTTACTCAGCTTTACAGTGGTTTGAACATGGTATACGCTTAGTAGAAGCTATACTTCAAAGCTATATTTTGAACTGTGAGCTTTCTCCAAGCAAGGGGTACATGATCCATCATCCCTTATGATGATACTTGATGTGTGGAGGTAGTAAGCCAAATTGCTCATTTAGCCTCACATTTTAAGGGAAGGCATGGGTATTGTGTGTGTCATGTGGTTGATCTAGGCTGGCCACCAGTCTATGGCATGGTCAATGCATTTTTTACTTAGGTTATTTCTGAAGCGTTTATTGGAATGTGATCATATTATTGAGTTAAATAAAACCAATTTCTGGGATAGGAAAGGCCAAGACTTCAATCTTTTTGCTGGTGTTGATTTAAATTAACTAATTTTTAATATTTTTATTGAAAATATAATCACATCACTCCCATCTTCCCTTCCCCCCCCTCTTATGCCCTTCTCTCTCGAATTGATAACCTCTTATATATGTACAAATACATAAATGCAACCTGTTGTTTACAAATACATAGCTTTAGGGATGATCACTTTATATTGGATAACTAATCAATCGATTTTGGGGGAAGATGCAGTTCAGCACCCCCTTCCCCTGAGCAGCTTCCTATAGGCCATGGGAAAGCTTTGTTGTCCTGTATGAATATTCCAGTAAGCTTAGGCATCTACTTCCTGAGAACCCATTCAATGGCTCTGAGTAGCTTTTGGTACATCAGTAGAGCTGAAAGAATTAGAAACTTTTAGACATGTCCAGTTTCCTAAGCTGCTTCCTCACCAGGAAGGCTGGTCTTATCTTCAGAGCACCCAAGTCTGCCTGGCATAGGCATGAACTAGGAATCTGGATATGGGACTCCCTCTGACCTGTTAGTCCCACACCTTAGCTTAGATACAGGATAGACCTCACTACAGTCACGGCAGGGTTTGTTTTTAAAACCTTGACAAGATATGAATTTGAATAAGTTTCTTGAGACCACCATGCAATTAGGATAAGGCATATTTCCCAAACATCAGCAAGAGAGATTGAGTTCTTAGGAAGCAATTTACTGGGTTCTGATGGTTATGTCTATGTAGCATTGGTCCTTGAGGGGCTCGCCTTTAGAAATGCCACAAGCTCTCTATGGAAAAGATGCCCATTCGACCAGGAAGCTGACTACACATCTGTGCTGATGTTTCTAGGTTTTCACATGTCATAGGATCTTTCTCAACCCAGTTGTATGTGCTGGACACTCAGCTACTTCCAAAAGTCAGTCTGAGTCACTAGCTCTGAGTTTGTTGTCTCGGCCTTGTGTCTCGTGTCTCATGAAAATTAAAGATGGTAATGTACAAAGCAGAAGCAGGCTTAAGAGGGGTTACAGAAAAATGAGAACCCCAGGGAAAGTAAGAAAAGAAGGAAAGGCCAGAGAAACTTTGAGAGTGAGAGGATTTTCCAAGAGAGGAAAAGCTGTTGAACTTCCTTGTCTGAGGTTTGTATAGGTCCATGGCAGGAACTGGACAAAGGATAAAGTCTTTGCTGAGATCGGTTACTCTCTGGCCTATCATGGGCCCACACATTCCACGCATGGCTCCCTGACCCATCAGAGCCATGAGCATGAAGTGTCCATGCCTGGGCTGCCCACCCAGCTGGGGTGTTGAAGCCCTGTCCATCCCTGCCTTGTGACTTGCTAGCCACTAACCTCAAGTATGTGCTGTTTAGTCACCTGGTCAGTGTTACGACCTCTGAACTTCAAGTGTCTCAGGCGCTGCTGTTTGTACTAAGCTCTGCTCATTCTCACAGTTGGATGAGCAGCCTGTAGCTTTACCATGGCAGGGAGTTAACTCTAATACAGCCACCAAGACGTAGCTGCAATCTTTCTTGGTTACCACATGTTTTGTGTCTTGGCTGTGGGGTGGTCTGAGTAGTCTCCTGAAACAGGATTCTCATTAGAAGCCAACTGTCTTATTTTCGGTTTCATTGCTGTGAAGAGACACCATGACCAAAGCATCATGTATAAAGAAAACCACTTAATTGAAGCTGGCATACAGATTCAGAGGGTTATTATAATCATGTCAGGAAGCACAGCAATATCTAGGCAGATGTAGGGTTGGAGAAGGAGCTGAGAATTCTACATCCTGATCTGCAGGCAACAAGAGGGAGACTTTGACGTAGGCAGCAAAGAGAAAACTAGATTCCTCACTGGGCAGAGCTTGAGCATAAGAGACCTCAAAACCCACCTACACAGTGACTCACTTCCTCCCACAAGGGCACATCTCCTAATAGTGCCACTTCCTATGACCAAGCATTCAAACCCATGAATCTATGGGGGCCAAACCTATTCAAACTACCACACCATCCTTACTTACAGTTAATCTGTTACACTTACTTGTGTGGAAATGCCTTCCACGTTCCTCAAGGGCTTCGGTGCACTCACTGGCCTGCTCCCACTGCCTCAGAGCCCCATCTTCATTGTTTAGCTCATTATCTTATATACAGCTACAAACCCTCTTGTTCACTTTAGAGTTTCACGCCTTGCTGTGTCCCACCTTAGTCATTCTCTAATCCCGGTGTCTGTTCTCACTGCAACATGTGTGACCAACTTGCATCTCCATCTCAGGCCTTCTTTTCCTGTCTGCAGAGAACAGTTCTTGCCTTGCTAATGTTCCATCTGGTGTTTGACACGGCTCTTGATCATCTGCAATCTCAGCCTCTGCTGATGGACCAGAGGTCGGTGTGGGGGAGGCAGTTGTGAAATCTGCCAAGTTGAGCGCCAGCCAGGAGCTTTGTGTTTAAGATGAGTGGCTGCTCCTCCTCTCGTGGTGTCCATCCTCCTCCTCATATGACAACTGTTCATCTTCTAAAGATGCTTGTGGGCTGACCTCTCCCAGGTGCAGTGCATCTCCCTTATTTTTTGACATTGAGGAATGTCAGCACCCAGTAGGCATAATAAGCTAATTATGTAAATTAAGATTTAAATTTTTTATAAAATATCTTCTGTGTGGTAACCCTTTGCCTACTTTTAGGCCCCGGGAGGCAAAAGGGAGCTTGGAATAAGCAGGACTAACAATATCGCCATGTTGGTGTGCGGGTAGAAGGACAGGATCTGGATACCTGTAGGGCAAGTGGAACTGTGTCACCAGTCGGAAAACTGGTGAGGTCGAGCAGATTAAGGAACCCCAGCAATTTCATAATTGAGAATTGAAGGCGTTGGAATCTGCTTACAACCAGTTCTTGTCCTGGAGCATGTGACCACAATACCCCTCTAAGAGGACTTTGACAACTGATCAGGTAGCATAGGGCCCAGAGTTCTCTCTCCATGCTAATGAGGTATCTAGATGGGCCCTGAGGATTTAGCCAATAAGCTTCCCTTCCCTGGCATCCCTTCCTGCAAAAGGTATTTAATCTTTGGTCCACACTGAGTAAGTCATATGCATTCTTTTTTTTTTTTTTTTTTTTTTTTACCATGAATAAACAGTTTGGACAAACAAGGACTGTCCCCTTCATCAAGTTCCACTGTGGAGGTGGGGGAACCCTTCATTATACTGAGCCATGCAGAAATCTTCCACTATACTCCTGGGACTCATCCTGAACTAAGTTTGATCCTCCTCCCCCACACCCCTCCACACACCACCTCCCCCACTCATCCCAGGTCTAAAATCCTGTCCTCAACTCCTCATGGTTCTCAGCAGCATTTGGGTGCCCAAGAGTTTGAGAACCACATCCTTGACCCCAGCCTGCACTGCTTCTCACCTGGAGAAACATGGTCTGAGACCCCTATCATAGGCTATGTTTTGCCCCACCCCCAGTGGAGAGTGTATCTCACAAGCCCAGCATCCTGATGGGGGCAAAGAAGGAACATAGCCTAGCACCTCTGTCTTTTGCCTCCCTGAGTGGTGTCCTGACAGCCCAGCTTCGAGGCGAAATGCAGACCCACAGATATCTACTGGTGGCCAGACAGCGGCTATTGAGTGTCCCTTGGTTTCTATGGGTTTGATGGATGGCAGCACCTTCCCTCTTTGGGGTGAGGACTCCCAGCAGGCCCTACATGCCCTCTTTCTTTTTTAAACTTTTATTGCATTATGATGAGAAAAGTTACATGATTTCAATTTATCTGAATTTGTTAACATTTAAAAACATTTTAAGTAAATAGAATTAGATCACATTCTTGTTTCCCTTTTGTACCCCCACTCCTCCCAGTGACCCCCCTTCAATTCCTACAATATCTTTTTTTGTCATGTTCCTTAAAATTTATAAAATATTATAATAATAAAAATGAGTATTATAAACATTGTTTGATATAAAGCAACAATCAATTTAACAGTCTTATGTAGATGCTTGTCTATAGTAATACTGAAAATACATGTTTTTCTCAATATAAATTTTATATAACTCCAAACATACTAACTGTATATTTCAAAATAATACATTACTACTAGTATTTTCTTAAATGAGCATAAATATATAAAGTCTTTTTGTTTGTTTGTTTGTTTTGTATTTAGTAGAGTTTAAAATTTTGGCTCGTACTGTGGTACAGCACAAAATAAGAACAATTTTTTAGACATTGGAGTTCATTGTAATAAGGCTGTATTTCAATGACCCTCACATCACCAAAGGATTTTTACCTCCATCGTGGCTAAACTGAGAGTTGACAGTTCTGCTGCACCAAGGAATGAATTGTAGGCATGATTTTTGGATACAGATTTCCT
>NW_022196911.1:13326586-13327233 GCF_008632895.1 Mastomys coucha
GCTTCTTCTAGGGTGTAGTTTTGCTCCTTATGTTGATGGTTTCCATCTATTATCCTTTGTAGGGCTGGGTTTGTGGAAAGATTTTGTGTAAATTTTGTTTTGTCATGGAATATCTTGTTTTCTCCATCTATAATAATTGAGAGTTTTGCTGGGTATAGTAGCCTGGGCTGGCATTTGTGTTCTTGTAGGGTCTGTATGACATCTGCCCAGGATCTTCTAACTTTCATGGTCTCTGGTGAGAAGTCTGCCATAATTCTGATAGGCCTGCCTTTATATGTTACTTGTCTTTTTTTCCCCTTACTGCTTTTAAAATTCTTTCTTTGTTTAGTGCATTTGGTGTTTTTATTATTATGTGTCAGGAGGAATTTCTTTTCTGGTCCAGTCTAATTTGGAGTTCTGTGGGCTTCTTGTATGTTCATGGGCATCTCTTTCTTTCGGTTAGGGAAGTTTTCTTCTATAATTTTGTTGAAGATATTTACTGGCCCAATACCTTGGGAGTCTTCACTCTCTTCTATACCTATTATTGTTAGGTTTGGTCTTCTCAGTGCGTCCTGGATTTCCTGGATGTTTTGGATTAGGAACTTTTGCTTTTTGCATTTTCTTTGACTGTTGTGTCAATGTTTTCTAAGGTGTCTTCTGCCCCTGAG
>NW_022196911.1:13327781-13368022 GCF_008632895.1 Mastomys coucha
GTGATCCTAGTTGTGTCAGAACTCCTCAGAGTCAAGCTGTCTCTGTGATCCTGTGATTCTGTGATCCTCTGACCCTGAGCACCTGGGAGTGCAGCAGCTTCCTCTGGGTGTTGTGGGACTGGCTGTGGAGCCTGGGCCCAAGGTCTTCTCAGGACACCAGCCCAGAGAGACTGGAAGGAACCCGAGCCACTTTGCTGGCAGAGTTCCTGTGTGCCTGGCCCCACTGGTCCCAGTTACTCCCGGTGTTGGGACAGATGTTGTGTCCTCCTCACCTCTGATCCTGAGAGTGTCCAAGCACCTGGAAGTGGAGCTTCCTCTAGGTGTCGTGAGACTGGCTGCAGAGCTTGCACCCAAGGTCCACTCAGCCCTACCCTTCTTATTCACTTATTTCAGTCTCTCGAAAGTCCTGGGTGGCAGGTACTTACCAAGGTTGTTATGTTGCTGTGGATGGATCCCAAGCCCTGTATAAAAAGGAAGCACTATGCCAGCGAGCTGCATCCTACCCAGCTCCTCATAAAGAACTGCACTTCATAGAGAATGAGACGGGGAGTAAAGCCTGAGAGACTAGAGTCAAGAAACCACGGTGAATGAGGGGGAGATTTACCATTTGGGGACAGGGCTCAGAGAATGGTGCCTGCCCTTCAATGGTATTCTACATGCTTATCTGTCCTCAGGATGGAGACCAAGGAAAATTTGCTCCAGACAAGTAGAAGACTTCAGAGAATTCTGTCAGCTTCTTGAGAAGGGGTAATAGGCTTTCAGGGCATTGCTGTGTGCCTTTTCTTGGGAGACATGAATAAATAAATGCCTGCTCAGTGCAGGTAGGGTGCCAATGTCAAACCAAAGTAGTGATTGTACTAGAGTCTGGCTTACTGAACCAATGAGTTTATTGGGGTTACTTCCAAGATCATGGGTGACCCCCATGACAGTGGTGATACTGAAAAGCTTGCTGCAGCACGGGGTGATGAGCCATAAAACCTGAACCCTGAAGCTTGCTGTACAACCTGCTGCAGGTTCACTAGAGAACACTGGCTTCCCCCAACCCCTGGCATTTCTGACTCTTTATACCTTGGAGTGGGGGCCTGTGAGTCTCGCAACTTCTGAACTTCCTGGGCTTTGGAAAGTTTCTTTAGCTTCTGAGTCTTATGGGTTTCTCCCTGCCCTCCACCCCCAGAAGGGGATGTTTCAATTCAGAGGATAGAGTTACAGAGCATTAGTCTAGAACCTTGATTTTTTTTCTTGTTTTTTGATCACAATTGTTTCACCTCACAGTGAACCTTTTTCCTTCAAGTAAATATCTGTAGGAAAGGAGACATCTAGCTGGCCGTATCTTTAAAGGCTCTCTCATGAGTGGGTCCCTTCTCTAGGGAGGGTATTCTACATGCTTATCTGTCCTTGGGCAAAGGGGATCCAATGGCAGGTCAGAGAACCCTTCTCTAGGGAGGGTCGGGTTCTGACCATGGGCTGTGTCCTTGGACAAACTCAACATGTACCTTCCCATAGGTAAATGAAGATTAAGCATCATTTTGAAGATCCAACAAGATGGTCTGTGGGAATTTCCTACTTACTATAGGACCCAGGAGACAAGATGTTTTCAAGAAAGGAATCTAAAACTTTAAAAACTAAATTCATAGAAAAGAGATAATTGCTTTAAAAAAGGCTCTAGAAACCTCTAAGCCTTCTTTTTTCAAACCTATTTTTATTCACATTACATCTTGCTCACAGCCCCCTCTCTCCTCACTTCTCAGTCCTACCCTTACACATCTATGCCCTCATTAGCCCCTCTCTTCTCCTCAGAGAAGGGGAGACCCCTTGGGTACCACCTCACCCTGAGATATCTAGTCCCAGAAGGACTAGGCACATCCTCTACCACTGAGGTCCACCCAGGAAGTCCAGGTAGTGGGGGGGGGGGGATCCAATGGCAGGTCAGAGGCAGCTCTGCTCTACTTGTTAGAGGTCTCACATGAAGACCATTTACTACAAAAGTGGGGGGGGGGTCTAGGCCCAGCTCCTGCATGCTCCCTGGTTGGTGGCCCCGCCTCTGTGAGCCCCCATCGTTCCAGGTTAGTTGAATCTGTGGGCCTTCTTTTAGTGTCCTTGATCCTCTGACTTGTTCACTTATATCCCCAACTCTTCCACAAGACTCCTTGAGCTCTGGCTCATGTTTGGCTGTGGGTCTCTGCATCTGCCTCCATCCACTGCTGGATGAAGCCTCTCAGGAGACAGTTATGTCAGGCTCCTGTCTACAAGCATAGCAGAGTATCGTTAATAGTGTCAGGGGTTATCTCTCTCTCACATGGGATGGATCTGAAGTTGAGGCTGTTCCCCCAGTCTCTTCTCCATCTTTATCCCTACACATCTTGTAGGCAGGACACATTTTGAGTTAAAAGTTTTGTAGATGGATTGATGTCTCCCTTCCTCCTCTAGAAGTCTTACCTGGCTACAGGAGGTGGCCACTTCAGTCTCTATATCCTCCTCTGGTAGGAATCTAAGCTAGAGTCACCCCCATAGAGTCACTATGTCCTCTCCCATCCTAGGCCTCCAACTAGTCACCAGAGATGACCCTGCTGATTTTCATTCTCACTCCCAGGCCTCTCCTCCTCCCACTCCCTACCCCGAACTCCATCCCTGGTCCCCTCCCTACTCTCCCACTCAGTTCCCTCTCTCCATCAACCTCTGATGACTATTTTGTTTTCCCTTCTGAATGAGATCCACACATCTTCTCTTTGGGACCTTCTTATTACCCCATTTCTTTGGGTCTGTGAGTTATAGCATGGCTAATATTCACTTATAAGTGAGTACATACCATGAATGCCTTTCTGGCTCTGGGTTACCTTACTCAGGACAATATTCTCAAATTCCATCCATTTGCCTGCAAAAATCATGATATCCTTGTTTTTAATAGCTGAATAGTCATTCCTTGTATAGACACACCACATTTTTTTTTTTGTTTTGTTTTGTTTTTTGAGACAGGGTTTCTCTGTAGCCCCGGCTGTCCTGGAACTCACTCTGTAGACCAGACTGGCCTCGAACTCAGAAATCCACCTGCCTCTGCCTCCCAAGTGCTAGGATCAAAGGCGTGCGCCACCAGCGCCCGGCGATACACCACATTTTCTTCATCCATTCTTCAGTTGAGGGACATCTAGGTTGTTTCTAGTTTCTGGCTGTGAATAATGTAACGACTATGTGTGATATCTTCCAGGCAGTATGGGCAATTTTTATGGGGCTGAACATAGTTGAGCAACAGTCCCTGTGATATAATGGGGCATCTTTTAGGTATATGCCCAGGAGTGGTCTTGAGGTAGAACTAGTCCCAGTTTTAAGTGCCCAATGGATTTCCAAAGTGGTTGCACAAGTTTGCATTCCCACAAGCAACGAAGGAGTGTTTCCCTTGTTCCACATCCTTGCCAGCATGTGCTATCTCTTGAGTTTTTGATCTTAGCCATTCTGATGGGTGTAAGATGTAACCTTAGAGTTGTTTTAATTTGCATTTCCCTGATGATTAAGGACTTTGAACATTTATTTAAATGCTTCTCTGACACTTGAGGTTCCTCTGTTGAGAATTCTCTGTTGAGCTCTGTGCCACATTTTTAAATTGGGTTATTTGGGTTGTTGGTGTTTAACTTCTTGAGGTATTTATAAATTTTGGCTATTACCACTTTGTCAGATGTAGGATTAGTGAAGATCTTTTTCCATTCTGTAGGCTGCCATTTTACCCTATTGACAGTGTCCTTCGACTTACAGAAGCTTTTCAGTTTCCTGAGGTCCCATTTATCAATTGTTGATCTTAAAGCCTGAGCCATTGGTGTTCTGTTCAGGAAGTTGTCTCCTGTACTGATGAGTTCAAGGCTATTTTTCACTTTCTGTTCTATTAGATTTAGCATTTCCAGTTTTATGTTGAGGTCTTTGATCCACTTGAACTGGAGTTTTGTTCAGGGTGATAAATATGGCTCTATTTGCATTCTTCTACATGCAGACATCCAGTCAGACCAGCACCATTTGTTGAAGATGCTTTCTTTTTTCCATTGTATGGTTTTGCATTCCTTGTCAAAAATCAGGTGTCCATAGGTATGTGGGCTTATTTCTGGGTGTCTGATTTGATTCCGTTGATCAGCCTGTCTGTTCCTATTCCAGTCCCATGTAGTTTTTATTACAATTGCTCTGTAATATTGACCTCTAAGCTTTCTTACTGAGAATAAGAACATGCTGGTGCATGGCCACAGTGGGCCTGGGTTTCAGAGCAAGTTCCCAGGCTTCCAACAAGCCCCATAAAAATTGCCCATACTGCCTGGAAGATATCACACATAGTTGTCATGTTTTCTGGATGGGGGTAGTTGATGGTCCTGAAGTGAGTGGAGAGAGCAGGTTTTGTACATAAGTGCATCCAGGTGACCTGTGAGTCCCTCACCATCTTGAGAATCCATAGTATTTTTACCGAGCAATAATACTAGTTTTAACCCTCATGAAAAATAATAAATATTTCCTTTAAAATGTCCTCCAAGTCCAGTGTGTTATCTAGGGAATTAGTCTGGAAACAGCTTCCCTTTACAGCTATGTCTTTCAGCATGGTTTTCTTGGGGCCTCTGATGAGCTTCTTCACCATTTCTTACTATAGTGGCTGTGCACCCAAAGTGCTTGTCAAGAGCATTTAATTTTTTTATATGTCAGATGATTCTACTTGAAGGACTAAACTTGTCTGTGGTTCTGTTTTTTATATAAAAAGCTGTAAAGTTTACCAACCTTTCTAATGTTTATTCCTCTTTTTGTGATCAAATACCCTGACAAAAGCAGCTGAAGGGAGACATTTTAGCTCAGAGTTAAGGTCACAGTCCATCGTTGTGGGGAAATTGAGGCAGCAGCAACCTGAAGCAGCTAGCTGCACCCAGTCAGGGACAGAGAGGAGGAGGGCACCCATGCTGCTACCGGACAAGGATCCAAATGCAGACAATGATTCTACCCACTTTTAGGTGGTAGAATTAAGACGATTCCTCAGTGAGACCCCTTTACTAGGTGTTTGTGCATTATATATCTGACAGTTAAAACTACCCACCACACCACAGTAAGCATCCTTAACTGTAGAGCCCAGCTGTGCTAAATCTGTTCATGATGTTACTGGCTGACTGACAGAACTGGTCAAAGATGTCCGTCAGACGGCACCATCGCCCCAGGAAACTCTCTGTCCTATGAGTGTGACTACTCTGGGGACTGGAATCATACAATGCTTTTCTTCCCCTGACTGGTTTATCCCACTCAGTATACCTTCCATGTACACATACATTGTGTAGTGGGTCAGAATTCCATTCTGCCTTAAGGCTAAATAATATCATAGATCTCACATTTTGTTTAGCCAATGTCCACTCAGGGGGCCCAGGGCTGCTTTCACACTGGGCTTTGCCTGTGCCTGTGTGAACACAGCTATGCGGATATCTGTTTGAGGCCCTGCTTTCAGCTCCTCAGGTAGATTCCCTGAAGTAGAATTGCTACTTCATATGGTAATGTGTGCTTAAGTTTTTGAGGACAGCTTTCTACAGCAGCCACCAGTGTCACATTTTATCAGCATCCTCTCTAGTACTCTCAGTTTCTGTGGTTTTGTTTTGGCGATAGCTATCCTAACGTGTGTGATGCAAGGAGCCATTGTGTGTGTGTGTGTGTGTGTGTGTGTATGTGTGTATGTTATGTATATGTGTATGTATGTGTATATGTATGTCTGTATGTATATATGTGTGTATGTGTGTATGTATATATATGTGTATGTATGTGTATATGTATGTTTGTATGTGTATATGTGTGTGTATGTGTGTAGATGTATGTGTATATGTATGTGTATATGTGTGTTTGAATGTATGTGTGTATATGTGTATATATGTGTAGATGTGTGTATGTATGTGTATATGTGTATATATGTGTATATGTGAATATGTGTATACATGTGTGTATGTATGTGTGTATATGTATATATATGTGTATATGCATGCATGCATGTGTATATGTGTATGTATGTATATATGGATATATACGTGTGTATATGTCTGTGTGTATGTTTGTGTGTGTGTGTGTGTGTGTGTGTGTGCATGTGTATGTGTGAGCAAGGGCTGTGCTTGTGCTCTGTATATGCACTCCAGGATTCAAAAAAGATGGCAGCTTCTGTCTTGTTCCAAGTCTATGGTTCATGGAAGGATGTGCTCTGTGTGGTCAGAGTGTGTGCATGGTCAGAAAGCACATGAAGTTAGAGTGTGGACCTATTCTCCAACTGTGCTTAAGAGGCATGTGTCATTCTACAGCAGAGATCCTTTTCTTTCTAGAAATATACATTTCCTTGTTTATAAACATGCAAGCAGAAGGAGAATCAGTTCTCTCTACTGTGAGTCTGTCTGAGTAGTTACCAACTGTGACCTTGCAACCTCAAGGTAAAGCTACCAGAGAACTTATGGACAGATCTTGCCTTATCTGAAGCTGGTAGTTAACTTGACTGGCATCATCAGCAAGGAGCAACAACTGAGAAGTCAGGCCGGGCAGGTGGACTCAAACCACCATGCTGAGTGTGACCGTTGATTCTGTTCATGTGGTAAAGCTTGCTGGACACATGATTTCCCTGAGCACCCAGGCTTCTGAGCTCTGCTTCTTGCCTACTGAGGAGGCAGTTGAGGATAACCTAGATGCTGGTGCCCAGGAGGACCAAGCAGGGACAGGAAGTGGGAAAGGGAGGAGTGCGTGAGAAATCCTGTAGCCAGGTTATTAAGGAGTTGCCAGTAACTGAGCAATGGGAAAAGAGAAAAAGTAGACAGAATCCCCTGAGTCAGGCTCCGTGGTTGGAAACGATATTATTTAAGACAGAAAACTTGTTCTTGGAGAAAAAGCTGGGTCATTGAGTTAGACATGTTGTTTTGGACTAAGGCTTACTGGACATTTAGGAACAGGCTTTAAAATGGTAAATGTAGTTTAGGCTTTGAGAGCAAACACACTTTTAACCTGTCAGTGCCAAGCAGAGCCTTCCCCAGGCATGGATGCCATCAGGGAAAGGGTTCAAAAAGCCACAGGAGGACAGACCAGTGAAGAACTACAGACAGCCATGCCTGCAAGACCGAAGGGGAGGCAGAACACATGGCAGCAAAGCCAGACCAACAGGTCAGAGCTGGTGACTGGGCTCCTGGGGACCTCCACGGAGGACTGCAGAAAGGTGGGATGTGGAAACAAATTGGGTGTAGTTGAAGAAAACTAAGCAGTTCAAGTAAAAAGAAAACTGGGTCCCAAATGCCAACCATGAGGGTGAAACCTGGATGATTACCCTGCGGCTGGATTATGCTCAGAGCCGGGACAGAGCAGAGCCGAGGATAGACCTAGGAGGGGAGTAGGTGTCAGGTAGGGGTACATCAGGTGTGCCTGGATGGCAGGTGGAGTGAGTCAGACCAAACCGAGAAGCCTTTATCCTCTCCATGGAGAGGGATTGTCACTTGTAAGAGAAAACATCGCTTGGTACGCCTGTGAATTTAATACTGAGCCAATCACTGGGAGATGTAAGGTGAGCATGAGAGCCAGGACGCAGGGAGCTAGGAGGCACGGCTCGGCCCTGCTAGTACTGGGAAAATGGACAGGATTAAGTATAACATTGCCTAAAAATTCTCAGGTTGCACTAAACATAAGAAAACGAAGCAGAAAACTCAGTGTGGTCATGTGGAAGAATGCATCCTTATGTGTTTGTGAAAATGGAGAAACCTGGAGTAAAAGTTTCAAATAGCAAAGATCGCCTCTGGTAAGGACAGCAGGCAAGCTTGACTTTGAGGGGGAAGTATTAAAGTGCACAGACTAGGGACATTGGTGTGGTCCACCATGAGACACAGCAGCCACACCACCACCAGCACAACATCAAAGTTCTCTCAGGCAATCAGAGAGAAAAAGGAGTAACCAAGTTTGGAGACCTTAACTCCCAGACTAGAATCTGACGAACCACAGCGACCGTGCCAGCCCTTTATTTATACTCACAGGCAATGTCCATATGTATGTTGGGTAAGGGATGTTTGTGGACAGAGGTAAACTTGTATCTGAAAGGGAACTCTCTCTACCTCTCAAATATCCGTAAAACACTGTGAATCTGTGATTCAACCTACGTCTCAAGGCAGACTGTTGTTTTCTCGAGTAAGGAAGTGGGTCATACTTGATTTTCCTTTCAGTCGTCGCACAAATAATCGAGACGTCTGACTTCACTTTTTCCTATTGGTATTTGAAAGTGCTCTTAGAATTCCCACACAGCTGCTGTTGGGGTTCCTGAGTGTCAGTGAAGGAAATGTCTGTGCATGTGTCAGACACGTCCGGGGTGGGATGGGGAACTGCACACAAATGCTAGTGTACGTCTGTCCTTTGCCACAGTCTGACTGGCAGGGCCAGGTGCTCCAACTGGACACCTCACTTGGCTGTTGGAAGTCACCTTCTTTTCAGGGGGAGAACCTGAACAAAGAAGCAACCTGGATCTTGGCCCTACTAAGTTTGGAAGAACGTCCTTCCTCCAGCTTCCTTCAGATTCTTGTGAGTGAATCCAAGGCTCTGCATCAGCCTCAGCTTTGCTGCCTGGACAGGACTCTAGGAGTTGATGTCTGGCCTCTGAAGATCGCTTCTCTGCGTTCTCACTGGTAACAAGATCTGAGTACTGTAGCCATCTTCCAGTCATCCAAGCTAAGCATGGATGTGGTTGGTGCCACGGAAGGAGTGGTACTCCCTAGGGATCACGGACTCAGGTGGAGGCATAACTGAGATGCCTCCAGAAATGCAGAGGCACAGCCTCGATATCAGAAAAATGAAGTGGTTTCCATGAAAGAACCTGAAGAATTGCTGAAGGAATCCCAAAATGGGGAGGGAGACTGTAAAGGGAGGCACAGAGTGGGGCATGGTTTGCAATTGGAATCAAAGGTCTCTCTACCACAGTTCATGTGGCCCAATCTAAAGAGTGTCACAAAATAGCCAGAAGCTGGAAAGAACCCAGATGTCCTTCAACAGAGGAATGGATACATTTACACAATGTAAATGGTACGTTTACACAATGGAGTACTACTCAGCTATTAAAAACAATTGAATTCATGAAATTCTTAGGCAAATGGATGGAACTAGATAATATCATCCTGAGTGAGGTAACCCAATCACAAAAGAACACACATGATATGCACTCAAAGTGGATATTAGCCCAAATGCTCAGAATACCCAAGATACAATCCACAAACCACAAGAAGAAGAAGGAAGACCAAAGTGTGGAGGCTTCAGTCCTTCTTAGAAGGGGGAACAAAATACTCATGGGAGCAAATACAGAGACAAAGTGTGGAGCAGAGACTGAAGGAAAGGCCATCCAAAGACTGCTCCACCTGGGGATCTATTTCATATACAGTCACCAAACCCAGAGGCTATTGTGGATGCTGGGAAGTGCTTGCTGATGGGAGCCTGATATGGCTATCTCCTGAGAGGCTTTGCCAGAGCCTGACAAATACAGAGGTGGATGCTCACAGCCAACCATTGGACTGAGCATGGGTTCCCCAACGGGGTCCCCAATGGAGGAGTTAGAGAAAGGACTGATGGAGCTCAAAGGGTTTGCAACCCCATAGGAAGAACAATAATATCAATCAACCAGACCCCCACCCCCAGAGCTCCCAGGGACTAAACCACCAACTAAGGAGTGCAGATGGAGGGACCCATGGTTCCAGCTGCATATGTAGCAGAGGATGGCCTTGTTGGGCATCAATGGGAGGGGAGACCTTTGGTTCTGTGAAGGCTCGATGCCCCAGTGTAAGGGAATTCGAGGGTGAAGAGAATGGGAGAGGGTGGGGGAACAGCCTCATAGAAGCAGGGAAAAGGGGGATAGGATAGGGGATTTCAGGGGGAATAAGAAAAGGGGATAACTTATTTGAAATGTAAATAAGAAAAATAACCTTTTTTTTTTTAAAGAGAGAGAGTTACAGCCCTCCCTGTCGGGAGCCTGGCCTTGCAGAACACTGTTTTTGCTTTAATTCTGTTTCCCCCTTCCCTGTTCCTAGCCTTTGGGGACCCCAGTATTCAAACACATCATTCCCTGTGAGAAGTCAGTGTGGCAGCAAGCCTGAGACAGGGCTGGCATCCCGAGTGTTCGTAGGATCGTTTGAACCACTCTCCCGCTTGATCATTTTCCCCAACTAGATTACTCTGCTCTCTTCTTTTTCAGATCACCTTATCTCCTTGTTTATGATTGTCTCTTTAGTAGTTGCCAATCAGTGTTTGTGACCACATGACAAGCTCCCCTGTGCTATTTATCACTGGAGTGTACTGTCCTAGTAAAAACCTAGCTCAACAGATGAGGCAGAATGGACACCTGTCCCCTTCTCTTCCCTGCTCAGAGAGGCCTGTCCTCTAAACATCAGTGAGTGTGGCAGCACCGGAGAAGCAGCGGGATGCCTGTGAGTTCAAGGCCAGTCCGGTCTATGTAGCAGGTTCCAAGACAGCCAGGGCTACATAGAGAGACCCAGTCTCCAAAAAATAAAAAATAGCCAGGGTCCCTACAATTAATTACAAACCACAATGTGTTCTTTCCTCCTGACAGTGCAGTGAGTGACCTAATGAACGGGCCGTTCTGCTCATTATCCTCCCAGCTTCAGGAGATGGCATTGGTGTAGCACATCCCTCCCAGTGGACAGATCGGTCTGTTTGGCCTTTGTCTTTTCTCTGCCGAAAACAGTGACATAGTGATCAGCTCAGGACCTCTGTGGGTCAGCTGCTGGTCCAGAGTCCGCCCCAGCTTGCCCAAACCTGCCTCTTCATGAGCACCAAGATTTAAAAACCAAATGTGGAAGTGGATGCTCAGAGCAGTTATCCCACATGCACATTGTTCACAGGACAGTGGGCAATCTGAGAGCTGGTCCTTGTCCTCTACAGCAGGACAATCTTATCTGCGGGTACCAAAGCTTACAAGCATTCTGGTTGTGTGAGATTTGGAGAGGGTCATGTGAGAAAGGATCACCCATGGACTGGAAGAAAAGCAAACCAGGCACCGGAGCACAAGGTTGTCCTCTTAGAGTTGGACAGGGTGGCTGGGGGTGGGGGGTCTTCTCGAGCCCACACTGTCACAGAGGATGGTCTGGTCAGCAGGTGCTCCCACCTTGGTCTCTGTTTCCTCATTAAGATGGCTACCTCTTGTTGAGAGAGAGATATTGTGACTCATCACACTGCCACCTCCTTTGTTTGAATGGTCTCCAAGCCAAGAATGAGTTGCATATTTCTTAAGTGATTGGAAAAAAAAATCTGAAGAATTTCTCATGACACATAAAAACTGCAAGAAGCTAAGAAAAGAAAGTATAATTAGAAAACATTACACTCACTCGTTTCCGCGGTGTCTGTGGCGTTTTCTAGTACAATCTACCATCTGGCCCTCTGGAGGAGGGTTTTGCCAGATGAAGCTGAATTTGTTGACTTTATTGTCCAAGGTCAAGTCTAGGCAAACTTTTGACAGTTTTTATCCTGTATGATCAGACAGACACCCACAAGATCTTTGGACTCCTGAAATTCTGTTAGCTTTCAAATGTTAGTATTTTTTTCAAGCACTTGTAGGAGGAGAGGAAGAAGGAAAGAAGAGGAGGGAGAAGGAGAAGGGGATGAGGAAGGAGAGAGAGGAGAGAGAAGGAAAGAGGAGGAGGAAGGGGAGGAAGGAAAAGAGGGGGAAGAAGGGGAGGAAGAAGAAGAGAAGGAGAAGGAAGAGAAGAAGGAAGAGCCTAAAGGGTAGGTTTGAACCTGGTGATCTCACATCTCATGAGCTTCAGACGAGTGTGGTCATCCAGTGGTTGCTCAGTTCCAGTGCCCACCACAAGGATGAGCCTGAGGCAGTCTAGCAGGAGCATGTGGGATCTTCAGATACTTTGTGTTGACGTGTTTTGCCACATTATTGGAAACACATCTTTATCATTTCATGCTTTGAGGTCAAGTTCTTTGGATCATTTGGGAACGAATGTGTAGACAAATACTCGTGTCTTGTATATGCAGATAGATCTGTCTTGGTAAGGAGTCAGTATATGATCCTTTGGATTTTTATATAGCTTTAAAAGCATGAAGCATATTCACAAGTTGGAAGACTCTGTCTTCGTAAGAGGAAAACTGGGCCAGGCAGTGCTGGTGCACGCCTTTAATCCCAGCACTTGGGAGACAGAGGCAGGCGGATTTCTGAGTTCAAGGCCAGCCTGGTCTACAGTGAATTCCAGGACAGCCAGGGCTACACAGAGAAACCTTGTCTTGAAAAACCAAAAAAAAAAAAAAAAAAAAAAAAAAAAAAAAAAAAAAAAAAAAAAAAGAGGGAAACTATTTCTAAGTGCTTTTGTTTTTCTTGATGAATCAGTTTAGAGTCCTCTTAGAAATTAAAAACAGTTGGATGATCAAAGGCTGGGTTACTGTGACCTTCTGCACAAGGCCACCCTAACTGCTGTGTGCTCAGAGCAGTGGCCTGGGACAGATGTGACCATCACTACTTCCCTGTGCCCATAACTCAGGATGTTTGTCAAGGGAAGTAAAGGTGCGTATGTTTTGTAGAAAAATGAAAAACCAGTACAGCTATCACTAACAAAGCAAGTATGCCAGTGGCAATCTAATTATGGAAAGCATTGCTAGGGACAGTTCTGGAACATTCCAACATACCTTCTTGTTCTGTTGGAAACTTCTGGAACCTAGACATCTGAAATCTGTACCCTTCCCACCACGTGGCCTTCAGCCCCACGAGAGCCTTTCTTTCCTTAGCAGTGAGTTTCAAGACTCACTGCTAAGTCTCATCTCCTTTGCACTCCGTTTCACCCATGCCTCACACCTCCAGACTGGCTTCCTTCACTGTTTTGGAGCAGTGTACAGAGATCAGGAGAGCCTCCTCGGGGCCCCACAGGGCCGCTCAGCACCAGAACTGCTCACATGGCCACTCCTGACGTTTTCACTTAGTCCTGGTCCTTTCCGATTCCCAAAGTTCTGAGTCCTGGAGTCTGGGAAAGGAGACACATGCCACTGATCCCAGCTGTTTACTGTCCTCCGCCAACTTCTTTCCAAAGCGACTGCCGGATCCTAGAGGATGTCCCTGCCTGCCATCTTTACAAAATCCTGAGGACAGACAACCAGAAACACCTGTCTCACTCGCCAGTGAGTGAGTGCCCTTCCCTCCGCTCTCTGGGGAGAAGGAGACCGCCCCCCACAGCTTCCACCTCTCTCCCCTGACTCTGCCTCCTCCCCCACAGATCCCCCCAGTTGTGTGGAAGATGTTCTCTCTGTGTGAACACTGACACATTTCATGTCATAGAACTGGTTTTTTCTTTCTTTCAAGATTGGTTAAGTTTTTTGATTGCAGTGTTTAGACACCTGGAAATTGTAAGCTTGTCATGTTTTCAGTTAGCAAGGCAGCACCTATCAAACACGTTCCTGGAATCTAGTATGGGCATCTGGCTCCTCGAGGCCATGCTCACCTTTTTCACACTTCAAGGCCTGTACTGTGTGTAAAGGACTTTGTCTGGTTTTATTCCAAGCCACACCTGATGTCGAGTATCAGTTATATCCTACCTACCTAGATGAAGATGGATCCAGAGCTAGGCTTTTCTGTCCCATTGACCTGCATGTCACATAATCTTCAACACTGCATTTAAGATGTGCTAGGCTTCTTCTCCAAGGACTAGCTTTCAGAAGGTAGCATGCAAGCTTCCAAAGGAGAGAAGCAACCCAGTCTTGCCCAGCTATGATGTCTGTGTACTACCACAACAACCAGTGTAACACAATAACCCTAAGGCACGGTAGCAGCACGCATACCTGGTGGTAACCAATTTCTAACTGGACTTAGGGCCTGTTCCACCAGCAGGGATTCACGCCAACCACAGAGTGAAGTCGTGGATCTTGGAAACAACCTACGACAACCACTTTACTAACCCACCATAATATTGCTTAACTATGCCGGGCAGTGGTGGTACACACCTTTAATCCCAGCACTTGGGAGGCAGAGGCAGGTGGATTTCTGAGTTCTAGGCCAGCCTGGTCTACAGAGTGAGTTCCAGGACAGCCAGGGCTACACAGAGAAACCCTGGCTTGAAAAACCAAACCAAACCAAAACAAAACAAACCAAAACAAAACAAACCAAAACAAAACAAAACAAAAAACTTAACTACGTCCTAAGTATTTGTCTTTATACTCCCAGATAAATATTCCTCTCACCCATCACTGAGGAAACTCCTCTCTGCAACACATGGAGACCATCATAGAAAACCACAACGAATTAAAAATGCAGAGTTTTGGAGCCCAGTCCTAATGGATACATCTATAACACTCTCATGTACCTGAGCATCAGGATCACTGCAGAAGAAGGGCCAGGGAGATTGTAAGAGCCAGAACATGGAGTTTGTTGTGAGCATGTGCCACCTAAGAAATGTCAGAAGCTCTACCCACGAAATCTAACGGGACTGCCTGAACGTGCTCTGAACAAAACCAATACTGATAGGCACAGTAATGTGAAAGGGGGAGCTCAGGATGCCTCAAGCCTAGACAGAACCCCGGGCAATGGAGGAAGGCTGAGAGTGGGAGAAGTAGCCTTCTCCAGGGAAGATCATACCAACTGGCTATCCGGTACCAAATGGTCAGCCCTAGGAAAATAGACATACAAGTGAAATTATATGGGCTGAGCAGGTTGTGTTTATATATTTAGAAACACATCATCATCATCATCATCATCATCATCAACAACGACAATTGAAGAAAAGGAGGCCATGAATTTGAAAGAAAGCAAGGGGAGTATGCAGGAGGGCTTGGAGGGAAGAAAGGGGAAATGATATAATTATAATCTCAAAATAGATTATGTAAAGAAAAAAAATTTTCAGACCAAGACGCCTCCTCCTCTCCCTCTTGTTCAGCATTTTCTGTTGGGTCCCAAAGCAATCATCTCTATACACATCTCCTGGGCAGCGGGAGTTGGGGTGCAGGGGATGCTGGCTCCTCCCAGGTTTTTATAAAGAAGTCTACACGTATAGGACAGCTGCTATGTTTCTAGATGTGGGGTTCTCAGACGTCACCCATTTGATATGGTGAGGCAGGGCAAAGAGGGACTGTTGTGACTGTTTTCTGTCCCTGTCAGGCACCCTGAGGCTCCCACAGCCTCCTGGGTCCCCATGGTCTTCCCTCATTTTACCTCAGAGGGAAAGCTTTGCAAAGGCTGTGCCCACCTCTGTGTGTTGGGCAACTGATGTTTGGATCTGTTGAGGGCAGAGCACAGGCCAGGCAGGGAGCTTGCAGGCAGGTTCGACAACCATTGCAGCCAGTGCAGAGAGAGAGAAGCGTGAGGCCTGCTCCCCACCCCAGTCATTTAGAATATAGCGTTCAACAGAGAGGCAGGAGCCGAGTTTTGCCTTTCGTGAAGGATGTGTTTCTACCTCCTAAGACACTGCAGCAGTGTCATGAACTAGGCGGCTCAGACCCAGAGCTTTAATACAGGACTGGAACCAGAGCTTGAGCCCAGTGTGTGGCTGCATCTGAGGCCATGAAGAGGACAGACTGCTTTACACTTTCCAGTGACCTGTCTGCCGCTGGTTATCTTGGCGTTCCCTCATAGAGAAGTTTCTTCAGGGCCTCCATCTCCACTCTTCATAGCAGGACACTGACCATGCTGGGTAAGGCCACCTGAATGGCTTCATGCTAAGCAGAGGACATCTGCAAAGTTCCCTCAAATAAGGTCATATCTACAAGTGCCAAAAGCTATAATGGCATGTCTTTTCCCCTCCTTCCGCCCTCCTCCCACTTCTGTCTGGTGGTCATCCCATTAGCTCAAGGCCTAGGGCTCAGCAATGGGTCAATTGATTATGATTTGTCACGATTTGAAGTGTTTCTTCTGGTAGAAATGCAATCCATGGTTCAAACCAACATCCCACAGACCAACAACCTAGAATATACTACCTTCTCCTTGCAGTGGTCTCTGGGTGACTCATCATGGGGTCAGGCAGGAATCCTATAATATGACATACAGGATGCCCTCAGGGGACTGAAATAAGAAGGCATGTTAAGAAGGCGGTACAGCAGCTGTTCTTGAGGGGGAACAGGACTGGCAGGCTGCTGTCGAGCCCAGGCAAGAAGGTCTGAAACTGGCTGGTTGATGCTGACAGTGACAAGATGAGACCCATGGGTGGTGGGTCCAGCAAATGGCTGACTGGGGCTCAGCAGTAATGAGCTGGTCCAAGTCCTCTATTTCTGGACACCATCCATGACACGGATTACCTTTGAAACAGCACTGTCAAAGGGACCGGGACACGACATCCACAGGTCATTTAGTCTTTGCCTCTGGCGTTATTCTGATTATTTCAAAAAAGCCCAGGCTCGTGTTCTTTGCTTTCTGAAGAAAACAAATGTGAATTAATGGTGTACTGGGCAAGGACTGGTTTCTGCTTTCAGGACTCATAAATCACTGTCTGTTCTCTTTGTGTGTTTGGTCACTTTGTGAGATGTCTGTATCCTTTAGCTCCCTCTGTATCACGCATGAGTGTCTTTATATTTCTGCCCAGGGCCCTGACCCAGATATCTACTTTCTAGTCCTTTGAAAGAACAGACACACCCAGCAGCTGCATTCTGTCTTTTCCATACAGCCTGATGGCACTTCCATCTCCACAACTCTCACGAAGATCTCCCCTCCCAAGGATACATTTCCAATTCATTATATTCAATGAAAACGGATTTTATTAAATAAACACACGGTAATATCTTCATAGGTATGAACGCTTTTAGAAATGGATCTGGTTGCTTTTCTGGTTTATCGGTAGCTACTCGGCCACCAAGGCAAACTGTGGATCTCCTAATGCTTAAAAGAGAAAAGTAGTGAGTTTATTTTGGGTCTCAAGGGCAGTGAGACACACTCAGAGATAAGTTGAGTATATGCTGTGTGCTACGCATCAGAGAGCTGGGTGCTGGGTACAAGAGGAGGGCGGGAGGAGGGGCTACGTGATTAGCATGAACACTGACCACAACCTAAGTCTGTATCTACAAGTGTCATCTCCTTGGCAATAACAAAGTAAAAATAAAAATGTGAGTCCACTTTCTGTCACTGACAAAACACCCGAGAAAGGCAAGAACTTGGAAGGCTCCTTTGGCTCACAGCCCTCTGGTCGAACGAACGCCTCCATTGCTTCAGGCTTGTGACAGGACAGCAACGTTGCAGGGGCACACAGAAGAGGGGAACTGCGCATGTCACGGCCAGGGGAGGCGGAGAAAGGAAGAGATCTGGAGGCTTAGAACCTTGTTATACCCTTTTAGGACGTGTTCCCACTGAACTCACGTCCTCCCACCAGATCACACTTCTTCAAGGTTCTGCCACCTCCCAAAAGCGCTGTTATCTAAGGAGCAAGCTTTCACAGTAAGGCCTTTGGGGGACATTTTGCCATCCTAATCACAGTGTTGATGTCTGCAGGGTTTGAAGTGTTCTACTCATTCCTCGAATCACTGCTGACACCTCTCCTCTCCTTCCTCGTCCTCTTTTTCTCTACTGTCAGTTTGGTTAGAGGTTAATATTATTGATCTTTGAAAATGGTAAGATTTAAATGGGCAGAGGACTTCTTGTTGCATACTTCAAGCTAGCCAGTAGCCCATAGCCGGTAACCCATAGCCTGTAACCTTGTAGCCCCATAGCCTGTAGACTGTAACCCTTGGCCTGTGGCCTGTAGCCCATAGCCCATAAGTCTGTAGCCTGTGGCCCGGGTGGCCTTGAGCTCTCAGTCCTCCTTCCTCAGCCTCCTGACTGCTGGTAGCTAGTCATGCACCACTACACTCAGTACGAAAGTCTTAGCTTTTTGTTTTACCAATTTTCTTCACTCATTTAAGCTTGTGTTGTTATCATTTCTCCTGATTTGCTTACTTTTCCATTTGTCTGTCTTTCCTGCAGCTTGAAGTTGTCTGTTTTTCCTGCAGCTTGCATTTGTCTGTCTGTCTTTCCTTCAGCTTACATTTGTCTGTCTTTCCTGCAGCCTGCATTTGGTTTATGCTGCTGCCCTCTTTCTTTCATTCCTGAAATGACAGCATCTCATTGTCATGCCTGCTGCCTCGCTGCTTTCTGTCCAGCTCTCCCTTCTCTCTCTTCTCTCTCTTGTCTCTTAGCTACAACTGTCTGTTTCTTTGATGAAGCCCCACTCTGTCCTTGTTTGCAAGCCTGGCTGGGGAATTCGCATCCCTGATGCTTTGTGATCCTGGATGGGTGACCTCAGCTTCTCTGCCATCTTGATTTGTAACAGTGAGCTCTTCCATTTTTCATTCTGAGGTCTTCTTGCTCCTTGATGAGAGGACCAATTTTCCTTGTAAACTGTGTGTTTGGAGTATTGTGTTGAGGCTGAATCTTCAATAGATACCTATTCCAAGAGGCTGGGTCCGACACCCCACCAGAGGAATGGAGGGTACCACCTCCATGCTGCAGAACAGGAATTTAAAGAAGGCATGTTACTGGTTAAGTGTGAAAGCCCCAAGCATGGCTTCATTGATTCCAAGGTGGGAAGACTGTCCTCATGGCCACTGTATGATGGCTGAAGTCCTTTTTGTCCATCAGGCAATGGATACTACCACAGGGGTAGCCCACTGCAGTCTCCTGAAGTTTACAAAGAATTCTGTGCTTACTCCAGCCTCTGGTTCCCACAGCAGACATGTGGGGACGGTCTTCTCTGTGATGGGTGGCTGGAGCAGGGGCTCCCTTCAATGCCTTCTGACATTTCCTGCTCTTTGGCCCAAGGGTCAGCTTTTGAGCATCTCTGAGAGGTTCTCTGTGAAGAAGATGCGTGCCATTGGTGTTTCTGAATTGCTGGCTTCTTCAGTTCCAGTCTAGCATGAGACAGAAATAAAACCGAGAACGCACTACTGCCTTGTTCCTTAGGTTCTGAGGTCTTTGACCGGCCTTCCTCTCTGCTCTCAGAGTCCTCTTTTATGGGGGATGTTAGCTACCCTTAGTGGCCGAGTCTTGAAAGTAGAAGATGGTTACATAGTATGGTTTGAATACTAAATATCCCCCGCTGCATGTGCTAAAGCACCGGTGCCCAGCTGGTGGTAGTGTTTGGGGATGTAGGTGGATGTTTTGGCTAAAGGAGTGAGGTCCCCACACACATGACTTCAGCTGTAAGTGGTCCCCAGTTTGTTCTTCACTCTTTGCTCCCTGTCCTCCATGATGTGAGTCTCCTCTCTGCTTGCTGTTTGGCATGAAGTGAGCAGCCTCTTTCTCCACACTCTCCCACCACCACGATATTCTGAGTAAGCTCATGGAGCCAAGCCATTGGACCATGAGCCAAGACAAATCTTTTCAGTTTCAAGTTGTCACAGCCACATAAAAATAACTACTTCAGTATATTACACATGCCTCTTTCAGGGTGAAACAAAGAAAAAAAAAACATTTGACCATGGACCCAGATGCGCACAAGTGTCGGCACATGCACACGTGTTGCCAGAATGCAGTCTCTGTGGCTACAGCTGTGAAGTTGCTTTGAGTACAGATCTCAGACAAGATTTGATATAAAAGGACAGATGAATCAGAAATTGGAGGACCCAGTTGTTCATTAAGTGTCATGTATATATTTTTACAGCACTGAAAGCCATCGGACAGGTGAGAGAGAAAAGATTATGTGGTGACTTAAGGAATGCGTGTGGTCAAACTTAGGTCATCTTGTTTGACTACTATCCCGTTAGGGTTTTGAATGCTGCTTACTTTATAGTGAGGCATGTGTATGTAAAATATATATATATATATATATATATATATATATATATCATATATGTGTAATATATCTATCTTATGGCTCAATAACTATGTGGCATCATCTGAAATTCTTAAAGATGCCCTTCTTTTTAGAAAAATCATAGTTATTCTGTATATACTGTGGACCTTTTCAACACCAGTTTATTCTTATCTGTGATGAGTCAGAAGACAGGCAGACTCTGAGAAGGACTTCCTGTGACTGTTGGTGTGATCTGGAATAGAGGATGTGCTGGCAAAGTGAGTGCAGGCAGGTGAAGAAGGACCAACCCTTCCTTCTTCCATTGTCCTTCTGCAGTCCTCCAGCAGAAGGTACCTTCTGCCCAGATTAAAGGTGTGCCCCAAGATCTACATTAAAGGTGTGTGTCAGTCCAGATCAAAAGTATGTGTAATCCCGCCTCAAGATCTAGATCAAGAGCTTGTATCTTCTATGCTCAAGATCCACATCAAAGGCATGTTGCCTTCTTGCCTCAAGATCTGGATCACAGGAGTGCCCTCCATTTCTGGACTGTAGTTTGTTCCAGATAGAGTCAAGTTGACAACTGAGAATGGCCATCACAGTTGGCTTTTTCTTTTATCCACTTGTGTTCCATTTGGTGACATCACATTCAAGATGGGTCTTCCCAATGCTTTAATCCTCAGACACACCCACAGCTGTGCCCTATCGACCTCCTAAGTATTTCTAAAGCAAATTATGTTGACCCTCAAAACCAGCCATTTCCTTGTTGCCGACCTCTTATCTGGATGGTTCTCTTGGTAGATATTGAAAAAACACACTAGTTTAATAAATATGGAATTGCTTACCGTCAGTGTTGTCATCCATTCAGGCTGTAAATAAAACATCACAGACTGGGTGCCTGAACTTCTCACTGTTGGGGAAGCTAATAGCCCAAGATAAAGGTGATAGAGATTTGAAAAGTGTTTGGTGAGGCCACTTCCCTGACCCACAGTTGGTGTGTTGTTACTGTGCCCTCCCACAATGAGCTCTGTGGGCTCTCTTTAAGGAGGGAGTAGATTCTATACACAAGAGCCAGTCACCTTCCCAAAGACAGATAACTAGGACCCACTTTTTATGCTAATTTAAACCTCTTGGCAATCTTGAGATCTCATTAAGTTTAATTTACTGTACTCTGTTGAGCTGTGCATGCATCTGGCTTTCACACCTATATGTGGTTTCTGTCACTCCTCTCCCTTATGGCCCTCATGCCACTAGGGTCTATTTCCTTTCCCTTCCTCATCTGAACACATCAGAACACACCTCTGGCCCCATGTTACACACATGTGATGCCAGTGGGCAACTTTGCTTCTGATTTTAAAGTTTCTCTGTAAAATGTGGTGTTTGTTGAATGTTTCTCAGGCATACCAAAGTTTCCTTCCACTCCTTGGGCAGAGCTCATACAAGAAGGTGGTGACTCACCTGTGATTCACAATGCTCACTTTGGCCATGAAGAAGGTTTCACAAATTACCCACGTGTGAGATAGCAGCAACTTACGCTAAGATAGAAGTAGGCCAGAAATGTTTACAGGGGCTGGAAAGGTGGCTTGGTGGGTAGGAGTAGCTTATTCCTTTTGCAGAGGATCCAGGTTTGGTTCTCAGCATCCTCGTGACAGCTCATAAGTTCCAGGGGATCTGGCATTCCCTTCTGACCACTGAGGGCACCAGTCACACGTGAGATACAAACACATACAATGCTGACAAAGCAGTCATACAAAGAAAGAAATGCTTACACATCGGTGGGGGTTGGAGATACTGGACTTGGGAAATGAGGTTGAGAGGAATGTTTGACCCCTTAGTCAACTTGTTTATGTGGACAGGCACCATTTTTTTGAGATGGGCACTATTCTGAGAGCATCAAGTCTGAAAATAAGAGTGAAATATTGGAGCTGGAGAGATGACTCAGCAGTTAAGAGCACTGACTGCTCTTCCAGAGGTCCTGAGTTCAAATCCCAGCAACCACATGGTGGCTCACAACCATCTGTAATGAGATCTGATGCCCTATTCTGGTGTGTCTGAAGGCAGCTACAGTGTACTCATATATAATAAATAAATACATCTTTAAAAAAAAGAGTGAAAAGTTTTTGAGATGAATTCCCCCAAATAAACAGGATTTTGAGGTAGACTGCATGAGGACAGGCTGGCTGAGTGACAGACAGCTGATGGTGATGGAATGACAGGAAGTCACAGGGAACCTAAGAACCTTGAGGATCCCTTAGGGACAAATACAGCAACGAAAATGGAAGGGATGATTAGAGAAATGTTGGAAGTAACTTACCTTGCCTGGGAAAAGATCAGGGTACCTGGGTTCCAAGGCAGCAGGGATCCTGAAGAGGGTCCTGAACGTACAGAAGCTTTTGTTCATACAGCCGAAGTATTATGCCATTGAACTTCAGTGTCTAGGTAAATGAATAATTATGTTGAGAACTTGAAATGTTGAGAAACCAATGTGTGTCCAGCATATATGAGGTACAATTCTCTCTATAATCTCATTGCTGGAGCGAAGGTCACTGAGTCACTGAAGGTCAATGGGATGTTCGACTCGATGTCTTTGCTAAAGGACTGGTGGTTTAGTAATTCTAACTATATAGGAATATGTATGCTGTGCTATTCCAGTCATCCCTGAGAATACCAAGGATGAAGGCTGGCAGTGTAGCTGGGCAGGATAGCACTTGCTTAGCACAAGGCCCTGTGGTTCAGAATGTTCATACAAATGGAGATGTCACCCCCTCCCTAGGCCAGACTTACCCACAGCTGTGAGCTGAGGAGCGTAAGAGATAACCACCACACAAATGCTGCAGGTGATTATCCCATCATAACATAACTAAGGTGGTTGAGTCAGTGTTGAGTTTATGTAGATATGCTTTCTACTAGTAACAGAAGAAATGCAAAACTGTGGCAAAGGAGTACACTTGGCCTTATCTGTATTCCTGGTGTGTGCAAAGAGAATCACCATTGTGGTGCTTTGAATATGCTTGGCCTATGGGAAGAGGCACTATTAGGAGATGTGGCCTTGTTGGAGTAGGTGTGGCATTGTTGGAGGAAGTGTGTCACTGTGGGGGTGGGCTTTGAGGTCCTATGTCTCCACCCAGTATGGAAGAGATTCTCTTCCTGGCCGCCTGAGGAAGACAGTTTCCCTCTGGCTACCTTCAGATCAAGATGTAGAACTCTCAGCTCTTCCAGCACCATGCCTGCCTGCACACAGCCATGCTTCCCACCATGATGATAATGGACTGAACCTCTGAAACTGTAAGCCAGTCCCAATTACGTTTTCTTTTATAAGAGTTACCTTGGTCATGCTGTCTCTTCACAGCAATAAACCCCAAACTAAGGCAACCATGAAACTCATATTGGATTTAAAAGGGACCTAGGTTACCTAACTAGAAGTGTGCTGTGTGCAAAGCCTCAACTCCCTCATAAGTTCCCTGAAAGGTGTGCCACTAGGTGGAAGCCTGTGAGAGACAGAAGGCACAGGCCTGTTAGAGGAGGGGCACAGATGGAAGAGGCAGCCCAGCAGAGAGAGAGAGAGAGAGAGGGAGAGGGAGAGGGAGAGGGAGAGGGAGAGGGAGAGGGAGAGGGAGAGGGAGAAGGAGAGGGAGAGGGAGAAGGAGAGGGAGGGAGGAGAGGGAGAGGGAGAGGGAGGGAGGAGAGGGAGAGGGAGAAGGAGAGGGAGAAAGAGAGGGAGAGAGGGGAGAGAGAGCAGCAGAGCTGGGGATCCAAGCAGCAGAGAGAGAGAGAGACCAGCAGAGCAGAGCTGGGGATCCAAGCAGCAGGGAGAAGGTCCGTGGGGCAGCTACAGCAGTGCAGTCTAAGACTCGGAGAGAGAAGCATTAACCATACAACCTTCTTCGTACATAGTCTGGGTGGTTATAGTTCTAATGAGGAGAAGAGCTAAACAGTCTTCTAAAAGCACCAGTCTGATCATACAGTGACTTTTAAGGGACAGTTTTAGAGACAAAGTGTGCACAAGTCAAGAAGCAAACACGTGGTGACAAGTCAAAGAAAGAAAAATCTAATTACAGCATCAGAAAGAATATGCCCTAGTGTAGATCCAGAAGGCCTTCCTTCTTTCCTGTGTCTGTGTGTGTGTGTGTGTGTGCTCACATGCACACACATGCGTGCACAGACACACACACGTGCACACTGCACATGTGGAGGTCAGAGGTCAACTTTGGGTGTTGTTTCTCACATTATGTCTTCTTTCTTGAGACACGAGACAGTCTGTCACCAGCTGAACTCACCAAGTAAGGCTAGGCTGGCTAGCCATCGAGCCCCAGGGATTGACCTGGCCCTGCCTCCTCAGTGCTGGGGCTGTAAGTGTGTACTACTGTGCCTGGGTTTTCTTACTTGGGTCCTGGGGTTGAACTCAGGTCCTCACATTAAACAGTCCCCGCTGCTCCGCTGGTTCTGCCTTAGCTCCTATTGTAGTGAAGTGTGAATTTCAGTGTATAGCTTGTGAGACTGGAACCACCAGAAGGCCCGATAATCAAAGACTTGAAAGCTCGAATGCAAAGAGGATTGATGGGAATTCTCAGCAAGAATGTGGATGGAGAGCCGGGCAGTGGTGGTGAACGACTTTAATCCCAGCACTTTGGAGGCAAAGACAGGCGGATTTCTGAGTTCGTGGCCAGCCTGGTCTACAGAGTGAGTTCCAGGACAGCCAGGGCTACACAGAGAAACCCTGTCTTGAAAAACCGGAATAAACCATAAAAGACTTGCCCACTAACATCCAGAGGCATTGGGGACCAGCCAGTGGAACTGTGTCAAAGATGCAGTCACAACAGGCTAACTTACCAGGCTGGGGAGGACCCTGTCCTGAAGGAATACCAGAGCACACCTACTTTTCTGCTTTTGACACTTCTTGCCCCACTGCCTTTCGTTAAATGCTCACAGCATCCCTCCTCCTCACAGCCCTCCCCCTCCTCCAGGTCTTTCCATGGGTGTCTGCTATCTGAAACTAAGACATGGTGGCTCTAGGGACTCACTCCTCTGTGGCCCTCAAGTCACCAGTTCTCAACCTGTGGGTCATGACCCCTTTGGGGGTCAGATGAACCTTTCATGGTGGTTGCCCAAGACCAATGGAAAACTCAGATATTTGCATTAAGACTCATATCATAACAGCAGCAAAAGTGCAGTTATCAAGTAGCAGTATGAAAATAATTGTATGGCTGGGGGTCACCACGGCATGAGGAACCGTACTGAAGGGTCGCCGTGTTAGGAGGTTGAGAACCACTGCCCTAAGTGAAGCAGTTTGCTTTCATGGGTCCTACTCCTGAGACCTGGGTCCTGAGGTCGCCAGCACTCTGTTCTTTATTGTTTCTAGTCCGGCTCTTCCCCAACTCCAAAGACTCATGTAAACCTTACATAACCTGCCAGGCTTCTCTTTGTCCTCGTGGGACAACACTGCTGGATGTTCTCTGAACAGGCAGCAGCCATCTCAGACCCCACATTGGGGTTTTCCCTGACACTGTCAAGCTCACCATTCCTGTGACATCATCCACATTCCTGTGAATGGCCGTGTGACTCTTTGGCCCCTTTCTCCCTGCATCTTCAGTGGCACTTTTCCTACTTCAAACCGTGTTAACCTGGAAACACAGTGTCTTTACATTGGTGGAGTCATTCACCAGTGAAGTGGTGGGTGCTTCCAAACCCACCTCTACCCTCACGCCTGGAGTACTCAGCTACACCTCAGTTGCTCGCCTTCTCACTAGAGTCTCCATCCATGGACAGCACCTATCTTGTCCATTGGTCTCTGTCCTCAGCTCTGTTTCTCACCAGCAGAGATCCAGGGTTGCCCTGTACCCTTGCTTTCTAAGAGAAGTGTTCTCTCCATGACAACATCTGGAGCTGACAACAGCAGAGAATATTCTCCTGACAGACCACATCATCGAAGGCCCAGACGCACCCTCACCTCTGAGCCTGTGAGAACGTTTTTAGTTCTTCCTAGTATATAGCCACACTCTTTGATGTGTGTGTGTATATGCACATATGCTGTATTAATAGAGTTCATGGTGTTGAGCAAGTTGTGCCCATTTAAACTGGGTGCAGTGCTCATGGTACAGCCTTTCTTTCTCACCACATCATTACCCAGCTGCCAAAGATGTTCTGCCATCAGTCTTCAAGTGCTTGAGATATCTGTGGCCATAGATCCAAGGGTTCTGTGCATGTCTAGCATGGGAGTGGGCAGCTTTGCCATTAACTGTGTCACCTTGAGTGTATGGCTTCCATTCTCCGAGGTTCAGGTTTCTTTAGTAGAGAACCTTCCAGAGGCAGAAGAACATTGGAGCATTTATGCCACAAGAGTAGAATCTATAAGACAAATCACCAAATAATGTTATGAATATGAGAAGAACCACTCAGCACTCATGGGACCTGTCTGTCTTCCTGGGAGCATGGACTCCCAGTAGAGACTGAGATCGCACTACTGCGGCTCCCACCAGCTGCCACAGTGGCTCACTCTGGTTTGGCCTTCTCTCTGGACTGCCAGATTTGCGGCCTACCGTGTTACACTGGCTGCCCAGTAGAAAGAGCAGCACTATATTAAGTAAGTGACCCTAGAGTTTGGCTAAGCCAGTTACTAAATGTGGGATGGCTGTATCCTGGCCGGGAGCAGCTGTGTATTGCCCTCCGCTGACTTTCAGATGATCTCGAACCTCCCGAGTGTTTACAAACCATGCTGGAGGCCAGCTCGGTGATGCAGAAGAGTAGGGTGCTTGAAGAATAAGACCATGTTGCTTCCTGGCCCAAATCATCGTCAGCTCTAACCTAAGCGACATGCTTTCTCGGCTCCGCCGCGTGGCCTCTAAATTCTATGGGCTACTGTTAGTAAGTACTCTGCTGTCGTTTTTGTGGAGGAGCCTGTGGAGAGGGTCAGGGTGTGGGCTTTGTCTTTTGCTGGTTCTCAGTCCTCTTGGGAAGCCGTCAGTCACGTGATCACTTCTGCATAGAGAAGGTGGCATTTGAACTCTCTCCCCTCTCGGCTTACTGTTACCTCACAACTTCAAGTATGTTGTCTGACACATTTCCTTTGCCCGTTTTCTTACTGCCTTCCTTCCCGATCCCCTTTGAGATTTGGGGTGTACAAGTTCCCCCGATCTGCTCAGCACTGCAGCCTGAGGAGCAGGGCTGAGCTCTCCTCCGTGTGCTGAAGTCCCGTTACCACGGCCGGTCTCTATGCCTGCGGTCATGAGCTCCCTGGTGCTCTGGTTCCTTTCCTGCCATCCCTCTCTTGGTCATGTTTTCAATACTGGCTGGCAGTTTATGCCAGGCTTGTGGCGGTGCTGAGGATGATGAGACCCACTGGCTTCCTTGTCTCCCTTGCACATTTCCACCCGGATGCTTTCGTCCATGGTCCTTTGTCCTTCCTTGACCCTGCCTCAAACCCTAGGAGTGTCCAACACTTTTGGAGAAAAATCTGGAGTTATCCTTAGGTGGGGGGGTCTCGGGGACTTGTCTTTTAGCACAGAAACATGCCCAAGGAAGCATAGTGTCTCAGAAACCTGGGAGGGACACGAAAAGGTGTAAGAGAGAAAAATTGGGCCAGGGTGTGTGTGTTGAAGAGGCCCCTGAGCAAGGGGTGATGTGTGAGCAGAGAGCTGTTTATGCAGAGGAGCCTGGCAGGTGCCATGCTGTGTTAGAAGGGGAGTCAACCTGGAGGTTGTTGGAGCAAGTGGGACGCAGGTGAGGAAGGCCTCACAGCATAGGCCCATGAAATCACAAGGGAACAGACAGTCCCCAAGCAAGAGGTCTAGGGACCAGAGCATTGTTTCCACAGCTGTTGGAGTCACATACCAGGAAGAATACAGCAGAGCACATTTCAGACCTCCTAACACCCGATTCTTCCTGAAAATAGAAGTTTCTGCTTTTATTATTGTGCCGGAAAAACCCTCTCTAATACATAGGTGAACTGTATGCTATTGACGGTCACAGATGCTATGGTACTTAGGACCAAAGTAACAGGCTTTCTTTTCATTAATGTCTCTATAAAGCTTTGCAGATCAGGGGCCAGGGATACAGACTGGTCAGTAAAGTTCTTGCTCAGGAAGCAGAAGGTTCTGAATTTGAATCCCCAGAGTCCACATAAAAAAGCTAGGCATGAGGGCTCAGTGCGTAGGGGTACTTTCTGCCAAGCTTAATGACCTGAGTTCAATCCCTATGTCTCACATGGAGATGGGAGAGGGCTAGCTCACAAAGACTGTCCTCTGACCCCTATGTGCATGTAAAGGTACATACCTCTCAAATAAATTAAAAAAATAAAGAAGTATTATGAGCTGGATATGGTGGTATATTTGGATCACTGGAAAGGGGAGACAGGAGGACCTCTCAGGTTTGCTAGCTAGCCCATATAGCTGAGTTGGCAAGCTCCAGCTTCAATGAAGGACCCTGTCTCAAAAGCAAAAGGGTGAATGACTGAGAAAGACCCCTGAAATCTCCTCTGTTCTACACGCACACATGTGGACACACACACCACACACATAGACACATGTACACACATCCATGCACACATATGACACACAGATACATACATGCATACAGACAGACTCCCGCACACACATGTACATATGCACATACAACAAACAGATACACACACAGGCATACACATGCATACACACAGATAGACATATACACACAGATACATACATATTCACAAGCATGCCCCCACATCCCCACACACATGGATGCACAGAAACACACATGCACAGAAAGAGATGTAAACACACATAGGGACATGTACATATACATGACAGACTCACAGCTGAGACATGTGGCAAACAGCTTCACACCTGTGCACAGCACACATGTGCAGAGGCCTCCATTACCAGAGGTTTCCCTGGGAAAGTGAAGAGAGCAGAATTCTGTTTTTCACACAGGCACACAGCTTTGTTTTAATACCTTTGGCCATTTAAAACTGAGGCCACCCAGCTGCCCCCAGGACTTGCTTTGGCAAAGGTATGATTTCCTGCATAAAAGGTTTGGATCCAATTTATAAAATGAGAAAATGGAGGTTAACCAAGGGACTTACTTGATTTCCCAGAAGGTGATGATGAGAGAAGGAGCTGTGTGGGCAGCCTCAGGGCATCTGCCCTGGGAATGAACTGTGCCTCATTTATGGGAAAAACCCCCAGCTGGATTAACTGATCCTGTGGGTCAGAGAAGACAGAGCTATGTAAATCTCCCAGCCTTCCTTGCCTCTCCCCCACCTCCCTCTGTGCGAGCATGTGTGTATGTGTGCATGTGTATTCATGTGTGTGTGTGTTTGTGCATGTGCCTTGTGTGCATGCATGTGACTGCACGTGTGTGTGTGTGTATGTGTGTATGTGCACATGTGTGTGTGTGCATGTGTCTATGTAAAGCTGCCTGTCACCACTGGGTTGTACTTGTATCAAAATCAGGTTGTTGCAGAGGGAGGGTTGACAGAATTCCTGTGTGCTCTCTATACTGACCGACCTGCTCCGATGACCCATGTTGCAGAAGAGAATAAGTTAACTTTGTCCTGTAGAACTTCTGTCCTGGACAGGAGGGATACCCTTCCCAGCAGAGGACATGTGTGTAAAGAGCCATAGAAAAGGGCCTGTGGAGGTTGCTTAGTCATCAAAGTGCTTACCTCTGCCCTGAAAGCAGGAAGGCCTGAGTGTAAGCATCAGGATTAGTGTAAAAAGGACAGACATGGTGCACACTTTCGAAAACAGTGCTGAGGAGGCAGAAACAGGAGAGTCCCTGGGCTTGCTGGCCAGCTAGCCTAGCCTAATTGGGAAGTGACAGCTGAAGTTGACCTCTGAGTGCCACATGGATGCTTGCAACACATACACACACAGAAAGAGAGAGAGAGAGAGAGAGAGAGAGAGAGAGAGAGAGAGAGAGAGAGAGAGAGAGAGAGAGAGAGAGAGAGAGAGAGAGAGAGAGAGACAGAGACAGAGACAGAGACAGAGACAGAGACAGAGAGACAGAGACAGAGGCAGGCAGGCAGACAGACACAGACAGACAGACAGACAGACAGACATAGAGACCTGTGATGGCTATACCTGGCTACTTTGCACCTGTTCTGTGGAATCCCTGTACCCACCCTGGAGGTACGACATCCACCCAATTGGCCCAGCAGTACTAGATCTAAGTGAGTCCAAGGGGTTTCCTAGGAATTTAGAGTCGGCCTCAGCTTTGCTTGGATCCCAGGCCACTTGTCTTGCCATGTTTTTGCCTCTCCACTTGTGCACTTGCAGGCACCGCTAGCCTTCTCCTCCTCTAGGTTGGGAGTCCCATATCTACATATCAGCTGCAGTCTGAGTTCTAGGGCAGAGAGCTCTACAAGGGCATTTTGGGAGGCCATGATGTGCAGGGCATTCTCTATAGCAGCTCAACCGGGTTTTCATGTCAGTCTAGATTGGATTCTGTTTTAAGGATACTGGTAGTTTCTGCAGGACCAAGAAACAGTGTAAACTCACATGAAAACATGAGGTGCAAGGAATCAGGAGAGAGGAGGGAGGAAGGGAGGGAGAGAGAGAGAGAAAGAGAGAGAAGAAGAGGAAGAGGGAGTGGGAGTGGGAGAGGGAGAGGGAGAGGGAAAGAGAGAGAGGGGAAAATGATTCTTTGAAATCAAAGACGGTGAAAGCACCGTCTTTGTGTACTAAGGAGTGGGTCAGCTATGCTTGAAGCAAGAGGGAGCACACTGTGCCATGCTCACCGCCGTTTGCCCTTAGCTGTCATTAGAGTCCTGTGGTAAGACAGTGGGATTTGTTCTCCCCGAGCTCTGCATCCTGACCGTGGCACAGAAGAGGGTGCTTCAGCAGCATCCTTTCTCAAGAAATGTAGGTCACCTGGAAGAAACCAAGGTGAAGAGCCCACTAGACCACGTGTCCCTTCTGGGCAGCTGTTAGCCGCAGACACAGATGCAGCTCACGGCTCACAGGCACAGACCTGCTTTTTCTCTAAAGGGGACCTTGGCCGCAAGCAGAAGTCGAGTGTGACACGTGTCACGTAGACTGAGCTGCTACAAGGAGATGGTAGCATGAAGTGAGGAGTTTGTGGTATTACCACAGGTGGAGACTGATGCTCTGTCCTGTGGGGATGTGGTGCCCTGGAGTCCCGTTAAGCCTTTCCTTGGGAACCGCAGGCAAACTGGGAACAGCAGCACAGGTCCCTGCGTGGGGATGGCTGGTGCCAGATTCAAAGTGCCACAGATCCGAGGCTGGCTAGCCATTGAGATGGCTGCTTTCCTTGCCTGCATCTTGACCTGGTCCTGGAGCAAAGTGCATTGTCCAGAGTGTTGAGATCTGTGGTTCGTGGACTGTGTGACTCGGTCCTCGCTTCTCCCATTGAGTCCTACCATCTTTGCTTATCTTCAAGCTCTGTCTTGCAGATGTTGCTTCTGAATCTGGTGCCTGTATTACTTTCATCAGAAGTCATCCCACATTCTCTTCCTGGTCATGGCCTCCTAGTGGCTTAGGAGTATATATACACATGGGCTCAGGTATTCATGAGGTGTAGATGTGTGAGCGAGTGTGGCGAATAAGTATGTGTACACATGTGAGCATGTATGCACACATATATCCTGGAAGACTACTCATGCCGAGAGCCCCCAGGATTCTCTGTTCATTCTGGTTTCTTTCCTCTCATCTTCTCAGTCCCAATCCTGTTTATCCCACAGTAGGCATGGACAGCCTCCATTAAGGACTAGTTGTAACTGGCTGGCTGACTCTAATATTGGTAAACTCCAGTGAGCTCTCTGAACTTTGGAGTTCCACCTGGAAAGTAAAGGATTCAGGCTGAAATCCAGGGCCTTTGCAGAGCTGAAGTTCTGTAGATGAATTCCTTATTGATTAGTGGCTGTGTCCCATGGACCTCATTCTGTACCGGGCACTCCCTAACTTGGCCTCCTGCCCACAGTAGCCCTGGTGGTTTGCCCTCTCTTTCTAGTCTCTCCTTTCTTCTTCCAGTCCTGACTCAGTGTCCTTTTCCCCAGATCTCTCTCCCACCGAAGAATGCTGATTCTGTGGGCTCTGGTTGTCATCCTGAACCTATCTCAGCCAGAAATCAAGCCTTTGCCATGGGGGTATCTCATTCTGCCTGAGATGCCTGGGGAGCCTTCTCTGAAGTGTGCGTAATAGGTAGTTCTGGTGAAGGCACAGGCTCAGGGCAGACCCCACCAGTGCATCATGCAGAAGCTGGATTCTTGAGCCTGTCATGGCTGCTTCATGCCACATGGCAGATAAAGTCTTAGCATCAAGTGACTCAAGGTCAGCAGGACACAAGAACCCACACCAGCATTAATCCAGCTCAAGGACTAGTGGTTGTATACTTGTTGCTAATCCTGTAAGCTAAGCCATGAGGAATGTGGTCACAGGGAGTTCTCACCTCTCTGACATCTGGGTTAGTGTTGATAAGAACCCTCTGGGACTGCTGAATCCTCTTGAGATGTTTTGGTGCAGTGGTTTTCCCTAAAGAACCAAACGTCTACCAGAGCACAATCCACAAGAAGGGTATCCCCTGGCCCACATGCCTGACTTCACAGGGACCCCTGATAGTACACCTAAAAGTGGCCCTGCCTGGAAACTCACCAGCGGTTGCTGTCCTTTTGTGATAGTGGGTGGAGCTGGCCATGGGCCAGGAGGCGGAGGTTCCTCCAGACATGGGCTCAAAATGCCCAGGCCTCTGAGCTTTTATTTTCCTAAATGTAAAAGGAAGATATTTAAAGGAATCAGTTTGTCCCAAAATCTTAACCGCCCCTGCTGTTTTTCAATATGATTTTCACGTTTTAACTTGGAACACTCCGTTTTACAAACAATATTTTTTTTCAGTTTGGTTATCCAAATGTATAACTGTGAATCAAATTATGATCGAAGTAAGCCGGCTCAGTCACCACCACTCTAAACAGGTAGTTAGTGTGGTGGATTTTATTTTTCCCCCTCCTTTGTGTGGTACTGAGATGGAACCTAGAGCCTCGTGCTTGCTTAGGAAATGCTCTACCATTGAGCTTTTCATCCCAGGTATGGGGAACCAATAACCCTCTGTAAATAAGTAGCCCTCAGCTTTATTATGGGGCACAAATTCACAAGACACTGGAAATCTGAAAATTTTGTAGAACTCCTGTCTCTGCCTGAGAAGACTAAAGGAACCTAAGAATAGATGTTCTAAAGCCTCTTCTGGCATCAAAACCCAGCATTCCTGTGATCTGTATCCTATGTGTAAGAAGATAAACTCGTTTCTAGGAGATCTCAGGACCGGCTGGAGGTAGAACAGAAGCTGGAAAGCAGTGCAGAGAGCCACGGAGTACAGCTGGCCACGGGGCAGTGTGCAGTGTGTGCAAGTGAGATGCTGCCAGTCATGGGGAAAGGATGCAGTTGGAGAACCATCATCTACCCTTGCTATGGAAAACTGGCAGGGCAGGGCAGGGCGGGGAAGGGGAGGGCAGGGTGTATGGGGGGGTCAGTGGCTCCCAGGAGGAATAGAGTTGATGGGAGTCCCCCAAGGAGAGATTGGTCTGTCTGTCTTCAGGATTGCACTGTAATTCTGCAGAAAACAAGAGAGGTCAAACACACTGGACCGGAATCTATGAATACAGAAGGACATAGAAGGAGGATAAGAATACAAAGTCCTATAGGGTTGGCAGTGAGTGCAGATCCTTTTGGACGTGTAGAGAAGAGAGGGGGAAGGGTGGGTGGAGGTGGAGGGACAGGAGGATAATGAGCTGTGCCCAGGGGAAGGAATGCTGCCTCAAGGGAGTGGCTGAAGGCTCAGTAAGAACACCAGACCCACGGGGCTGGAGAGATGGCTCAGTGGTTAAGAGCACTGACTGCTCTTCCAGAGGTCCTGAGTTCAAATCCCAGCAACCACATGGTGGCTCACAGCCATCCTAATAAGACCTGATTCCCTTGTCTGAAGACAGCTACAGTGTACTTACATATAATGAATAAAATAAATATTAAAAAAAAAAAAGAACACCAGACCTCAGTCAAGTATTAGTGGGTAGACAGAGTGGGCCTGGTGATGCTGGCAGGGAGTGAGTTGAAGCCCCTCAGACAGATGTGGTACTGGGAGGCACCAGGCCTGAGGCAAAGGAGAAGATCCAATAAGAGTGTGGTCTAAGCTCGGCAGTGATGGCACATGCCTTTAATCCTAGCACTTGGGAGGCAGAGGCAGGTGGATTTCTGAGTTTGAGGCCAGCCTGGTCTACAGAGTGAGTTCCAGGACAGCAGCCGGGGATACCCATAGAAACCCTGTCTCGAAAAAACAAAAGCAAAAACAAAACAAAAGAGCATGGTCTATTGAGTTTCCACTGTGGAGCTTGAGGACCAATGAACGAAAAGCAGTTTCCTGACAAGCGTTGCCTTTCCTTCACCAGGCACCAGCGGAGTCCTCCCTGCAGTTGGTGCTAAAACTGGCTGTTACTGGCCAAAGCAGCTGCATGGGTGTGAAACTTTAGGGTAGAGGTTAGATGTCCAGGGCTCAGCTTACTGGAATTCACTGTTTACCCCGGGCTGGCCTCTAACTCATGGGCATCCTCCTGCCTCTGCCTCCTTATTTTTGGGATTACACTGTGAGCCACCACACCTAGCACTTTGCATGGTGTCATCTATCTGGAATGCACCGTGGAGGGGCAACAGCAGCCCTCACAGTAGTGAGGAGGGGAAGCTGTGGACGGAGCACAAGTCCTCTCCAGTTCATCTCCTGTTTATTCCATTTGTTCCTCAAGCAAGAAGTGCTGGCTGTGCCCCGGTTGCCTTCAGGTTCTTCTCTGAGGGGGTGGGGATAGAGACTGCAAGCTGCAGAGCCCCTGCAATTTCAGCAGTCCCTGCTATGCAAGATGCAATCGAAATTCTGCAGTTAAAATACAAGTTTTACAGTCCCCTGTGCTTCCACCTAATAATCTTTGCTACACTCTTCGGTATTCTCTACCTGTAGTAGCTTTGCCGTCTCTACTGAGAGGAACCAACTAAGGACATTGTAAAATTCAGAGTTTGCAGAGACGTTTGTTTGTGTGCAGACTCGTCAGCGCCACAGGAGCAGGCACAAGTCCCAGATTCCTGACACAATTCTGAAACGACTTCACCTCAGGAGAGGGCACAGTAGCTGTAGCAGAGAGTATTCAACCCCAGCCAGTGCCAGTCTGTCATAAATGACACTGCTGAGCCTCCCATTGGTGCTGCCTGGTGTGTGGGTTCACTAGGAGGGGAGATGGTGCCCCTTTCATTGCCAATAATGTCTCAGAGTGAGGAGGGACCAACAGAAATGGCTCAAAACAGGGCTGCAATGTTTAGTACTGTCTGGGAACAAGGGAATTAAGATCAAACCCATATGGAATGCTAAGAAAGCAGCAAATACTATTCACATGCATAGACTGACAGATTATCAGTGGACCCAACAAGTTTCCTCAGTAACCGCGGTGGAGCTTTCCAGAAAAGTCTACAGAGGTCAGTAGTGGCCATGCGGTTTCCCATCATAAGCCTAAGCAGTTAGTGTTATCATTAGTTATGAGTTATCAGCATGGCTGATAGAAAGGGAAGAAAGGTTTCAGACTTACCCCAGAACCCCAAGCTGCTTCTGGGATGCCACATCCCTCTCTCATCTGTAGCCAGTGAGCCTGGCCACCATCCCGAGACACTGTCTGCAGAACCTCCAGCCCTTCCAAGAGGCTGCAGATGCCACACCTGCGTCTGCAGGTACTACGTGCCCTAGGTTTTCTGGGGCTCTTGGGAACAAGGCCTGCACCTGCACAAAGACAAGGAAATCCTTTAGGACACATGACAACTCAGCGATCGTCCACGTACCACACGTGGAAGTGAACAGGATGGCACATCTGGTGTCTGCTATGGCTCCACACCAGGCTTGAGTGTGAGGTCAGGGTCCTGCGCTTGCGTGCTGTCTTTTCCAACTGTGCTTCACCGCTCCTGGCTAAAGCAAGGCTGAGCCAAGGGAAGTTTGATGGAGCAGGAGCTGGTTTTCCTGTGTCTTTTGAATGAAGAACCACAACAGGATGGTTGCATTCTCTGTTAAACTGTGTGGGTTGACAAAATCAAGAGCCACTGGGTGGGCAATTGTTTTAATTATTATTTTTTGTCTGTTTTTGTTTTGTGAGACAGGGTCTCAGTATGTAGACCTGGCTGGCCTGGAAATCCCTATGGAGATCAGGCTAGCCTTGAACTCACAGAGATCCACCTGCCTCTGCCTCCTGCTGTTGGCAGGTGTGTGAAGGCATTCACTACCACATCTGGCATTGAACATTTTAAAGATCGGTAATTCTCGTTCTAAATGCTGGATATTTGGGTTCAGAGGGAGGCCAGGGTTGCTGTCTATGGAGGCCCCTCTCCTTGGCTCCCAGGTTGCCCCTCCTCATCCCATCCTCACAGGTCCACCCTGTCCATATGAATATATGGCACCTCTGGAGCAGTGATATCAGAGGTGTATGCCACCATAAGCTTACAGGTGATACTTTATAATAGCAGCCATTCTTTGAGAGATGCACTTCAGTTCTGCAGGAGAGCATGTGGACTCACACTCTCAGGGAATGAGGCTAACCTATCATTAACTTCCAAATTGAGGTGCCTTTTACTCAATATTTCAGTGTTCATGATTGTGTTCTAAGGAAACCATGTAACACTCATTAATGGTTTGTGCCCTAGAAAGTTCTACGTGTCGTTATGTCTGATCTGCAGGAAAGTCTAGTGATGACTGTGAGGTTGCACGAAGAAATCAGGCATTAAGACAGTGTGTATTGCAATAGGTCTGCTTGGTGAATCTTTTGTCGACTACAGATGTCCCACCAGTCTTCCTGTATTGCTGATCCTTTTGGTGGTTGAGCTATTGATTACGGAAGTAGTCATTTACCTCATGTTTCTTCAAACAGACTTCATGCCCACGAGGGAGGTACTATTTATCTCTCTTGCCTCTGCATCCTGGTACCAATACTGTCTTCATGTCTCCTGTGTGGAGACAAGCATTCCTCTTTGTTCAATAACCTCCCCACCCCCGCTTCCCCCTCTCCTACCCTCTCCTCTCCTCCTCTGCCTTTCTCGATTTCTCTGTGTGACGCACACACAGGAGAAGATAACAGCTCTGACTCTGAGAGGCAGGATAACGATTTCTCTCCTTTTAAAAACAGCATCCTGATCCATCTGATCTTTGAAAGAGCTCCCTATTCAAAGCACTGTATGGTCAGGGTACACTCTACAGAAAGCTTGGCAGCACGACAAAAGAGAAACTCTGCACACACACATATGTGTATACGTGCAGGCACGTAGGCATGCAATAGCAAGCAGTGAAAAAAGAGGCCAGGGGTTTGAAGGAGAGCGGGGAGGGGCATATGGGAGGGGTTGTAGGACGGAAAAGAGAGAAATTTTACAATTAAATTATAATCTTTTTTTTTTAAGCCATCCCTGAACATTCCTCAGTTCTAATGGGAAATGCTACTAGTATTCAAGACTAACTTTCAGAACTCCGAATTTCCTGTGACTCTTACAAGTGTGGTAAACCTAAGAGCCGCTACTACCGCATCTGTGACCCTTATTCCAAAGTGTATGAGGAAAGAGTCTCCTTTAGGTGAGACTTCCTCTACGCCTTGCTGACAGCATCCTTCTTTGGAGGCAGACAGACCCCCTGTTGTCCCAGGAGCCCTCTAGCCCTGGGCAGGGCCAACAGAGGAGCAGCAGGAGAGTGTCCACCAAGTCAGAGACTGAATAAGTGAGCCCACGGTTTTCAATTTTTTTTTTTAATTACTAAGACTTAATTTGGAAAACAACTCTTTTGTCTTAATATTTTTAGGATATTTGGTTGACTTTTCTTCCTGTCTCATTAGTACTTCTGGGACATCATCTTTGGATAGCCAGCCTGTGTCTCACATAAATGCCACAGGTCTCTAGTGAGGGTCACGGCTTTACCTTTATATGCAGTGGGAAGGCACCAGGGCCAGGCAAAGCTTCCACAGCAAGGGTCACTAGGAAGCAGGGGATTCTGGAGAAGGCATGTTTCTCTCTTTTCTCCTGAGAGGTCACCTGACCCCCCCGCAGATGACTTCCTTGTCTAGTCACCCTGGTTGGGCTTCCATGCTAATGGCGTGTTCGCCCTGTTTGTGTAGTTTATGCCGATAGAACCATCATTGCTCTCTGCTGGGTGCTGCTGTGTGTGGCTCAGCTGTCCCCCCACCTCAGGTACCCACTGCAGTTACACCCATTTCTTCCATTGCTGCTGGACATTCAGTTATCTCCAGTGAATGGCTCTTATGCCCTAGGCAGTTGTAGGTACTTATGGGCATATTCTCTGAACGTACGCAGCATTCTGATCTCTCTATCTCAGAACTGATGCCCAGGGCACCGTTACTCTGATCAGATTGAGCCTTTGATTGCCAAATGCATCCTGCACTATTGGCTCATATCCCTTCCAGTCTTGTGAGAGGATACCAGGGTTTTAATAGCTACGGGTTCTTTTGAATTATAGCAAGAGAGATGGATCGCCTTGCTTGCAGAGAATCTTTAATTTTTCATTAGAATCATGAGAAATTAAGGTTTCTCAGCTTTCCCTCCAGTTGCCTACCTACCAGCCTCACCCTGCCTCAGTTCTATCTTTAGAGTGCACAGACCCAAGGCCAAGACTGTGTAAAGTGGTCCAGCTTGAGTGACAGCTGAGCCTCTCCTTGGAGTGGTGACAGACCTCCGATGCTACCATGCCCATCTCCTCTTCTGTCTTGCAACGGGACATCTGATCCCAGGATGGTGGCACGGTACGAGACCCAGCCTGTTACTCATCACCCTTATCCGCTAAGTTGTCTTCAGTAGCTCCTCATCTTGAGTGCCTCTGGTTCAAGAGGAGACCTCGTCTGTTGTGGTAATCATTTAATCTTGATTGAGGGTTTCTACCCTGCCATTGATCATTGAGTTCCCAGATGAAAGACACATATTTTTATATTTATAATAAGCCTGTAATGCACTAGAGTTGGGCAGATATCTACCCTCTAAGTTATTAAAATCTACTTCCCTATCAATAACCCCAAGTTATAACTTGCCTTGTTCCATCTGGGCAGCACTTAATCAATCTAATCAGCCATCCCTCATGGCCATGTTTTCATGATTCACCTACCCATGGCATCTTCTCCCTTCTCCACCTCCTTCTTTTCCTTCCTTGTGGTCCCTTGCCTCAGAACCCTAGCCAGGGATGGAAACTCTGCCTATCTCTATTCTGCCCAGCTATAGGGGGTAGGCATCTTTATTCACCAATCAGGAATAACTTGGGAGACAAGGTCACATTGAATCTCTTTCTCCCTGGGGACAATCAGGGCCAGCATTCAGCATCACAATACATAGCAACAGACCAAACCTCAACCCTTGTCTCAGCCTAGAAGAAGTATCTCAGCTGGTCACATCAAACTAGCTCTGGCTCTAGACTTGGGTTTTGATAATCATTAACAAGTAACCTTGTACAGTGCCTCAGAGGTGGGGAAAGCTTCAGAGTCAGTCAGGTCCTAGACACTGTGGTGAACATTCCCCATCTTGGCACATTAGGACCACCAAGCAATGGCTTACGTCTGGGAAGCAAGTGCATCCTAGCTGAGCTGGACTTCATTGTTTCTGTAATGCCACATAATAAGATATCCTAAGTTTCAGAGTGTTAAATGTAGCCCTGGGCATATTGCTTAACTGCCCATTCAAGCCCTTTCTCTTCCAGTAGCTCTAAAGTAGATAGTTCTTATGTCTGAAGATAGAGTCTATTCCCTAAGTATGTATAAGTATCAATAAAAACCTTTTAGAGGGTTGTTGTGTTTACATATAAGTGCAACATTCACTGAGACATCCTTAGTCTTTGTTTAACCAAGTGTGTGTGTGTATGTGTGTGTATGTATGAGTGTGTGTATGAGTATAGGTTATGAGGGTGTGCGTGTGTATGAGTGTGTGTATGTATGAGTGTGTATGAATGTATGAATGTGTGTGTATGAGTGTGTATGAGTATATGTATATGTGTGTGTGTGTATGTATGAGTGTATTTGTGTCTGAGTGTGTGTGTATGAGTGTATGTGTGTGCCTAGTAGAGGTCTTCCAGCATTGCAGTGGGGTGTGGAAGAAATCTGCTAACAGGTTAAGAATATTCTGATTTTTACAAAGCACTATAAAACCCATACTATCTAAAATCTGTATATTTTTCAACAAGCAAATATTAATAAGTAAATATTTATGAACTAGGAACTCTCCCTGAGTTATCTTCTTCTCTCCAGAATTTCCATTGTGTGGGTTCTCCATTTAACCCTGTCCTTGCTATGAGAGAAAGCAAGTTCATTAGGGTTCACAGTGCCTCTGGAATCTGACAATAATGACCACTTCTTTCTCCTCTCAGATCTCAGAAGCCCACAGTTGCATACAAAATGGTGTGGGGGATTTTATTATGGAGTCCAGACTATGCAGGGTGTGACTTTGCTCTACCCCCTGTATTCCCAGCTGTTAACAGATGCCGCGGACCGGGATTTCTTGCGGGGTCCCTTGTTCCACAGGACAAGGGATTCTGGCCAGGTGGGCACGGGATTCAGCTTTGACAAACAGACTACACACGGGTGGT
>NW_022196911.1:13368566-13373623 GCF_008632895.1 Mastomys coucha
AATCTAATATGGCCTGCCTATGTTGACTAAGAATGAGGATTTCACCTGATCTTGTCCTGGGATAGTTCGCTCATTCTGTAAGCTTTAATGTCCTACCCCCAATGTTGGAGGCTAATAGTTTGGATGGCTTAACATTCCAAGCCAGGGTTTGACTAGGACGTTGGAACATTGGAGAAGGTCAGAAAGCAATGTCCGAATTTTCTCTTGCTAGCTGTAAGAAAATGATATCTTGGTGAGTTCCTAGCACACTAGTACGAGGACATATCTGGGCCACCTCTGAGTTTGGGGTGCCAGGCGACAATGCGGAGGCAGGAGACTGACTTTCCTTGAAGTTTACGCCTCAGATACCGCCATCACGCAAAGTGTGCGTGGCAAACAGAGTTTGTACTTTTTTAAAGGGGAGGGTAACAAAACAGTGTTTGGCCACCTTCAGATCACTAAGGGCACAGATTCTGTAGCCCATCCAGGAACTTGAGGCCAGCATTATATCAAGGATGAGCTATGTCCGTGGGAATTTATTGCCTCTAGAAAGCACAAGGAGAAAAGAGTGGTGGAGGTCTGCAGTGGTTGTGGCACCTGTGAATGCTGGCTTGTCATCTGTCACTGAACTAGGCAACGTGGAGATTTCCAGTGAGCCAGGGTAGTCTGGCAGGAGGTTCAGCCAACAGAGGGTCCTAAAATAAAGCCTGTGACCTGAGAGTTTGACTAACATGCCTGCCTGTTTAACTAACCAAGGCTTCCTTTACTCCACATAGTCAGCACTGAATCCCGCAATCCGTCACAACCAGCAGCAGCTCTCCCATGACCCATGGCCCTGCAACAAATGTCCTGTCTTACCAATGTGGTCACTTTGCCAGTGCTCTGTAAAAACTGTCAGAAAAAGTAGGACATGACCAAGCTGAGGAACAGTGGCCAGCTAACCACTGTATATACCGTGCTGACCTTCTTGTGGGACCCTATAAAGAGAATGAAGTAAAAGTGACCAGAGCTCATCAGAGAGTAGAACTACTGGACTGTGCTGGAGGCTATTTTCCAACCCGTTGGGTACAAGCCCTTAGTTGTTTTAAACAAAACAAACCCCAATAAAAAGAGCAGAACAGAGGCGAAAGGCTGTGGTCCCAACAGAGCTCTCCCTACCTGCTTTCTGAGTGGTTTTCTCTCTGCGAGACATCCAGCTCTCTGGCTCTGACTCCACCTCATCAGAGTGGCTGTTTTAGTATCCTTGAAGTCTTTCAGCTCCCCGCGATGACAGTAATCTAACAGCAGGAACAAACGTAGGTCTGGCCAAGCCTGGCAGCCACTGGACACAGCTCCCAGCCTGTGTTCCAGCTCTGCACAGCGGCAGGCAGCCATGAGTGGAGGCAGGAGATGGGGAAGGCTGACCTATGGTTCTGTCACCAGAGGCTGTGAGGACAAGCACTGAGTCCTCTTCTGCAGGACCACCTTCCTAAGAGTCTCAGAAAAGTCCAGTCAGTGGACTGACAGAACAGTCATGGTCTCATGAGCTAGCCTTCACAACGCCTGCAGGCACCTCGGGGCACACATGGGGCCTGTTTCTGCCTTTGCGGATTCTGCACAAGGTTAGCACCATGTGGCACAGTTGATCACTGCTGAATGCTGTCGCCAGTATGTCAACATGGCATCTGAAGTGCTTCAAGGATTTTCTGATGAAGAGGCTTCGTAGAGTTCTTGTGTTTTCTGTGGAGTACTTTATAGTTGACAGAACGTGTCAGGCTAGAGAGAGTGGCCTGGTACTCATTACAGATCACTGCACAGCACGGAAATCCATAGAGCAGATCAACGCAAGTCTCGTTTGTTCTAGCTATAACCTGTCTTCAGGTACACTTACATAATTCTGGGCACTGAAATCATTGTATAGTTTGGTTTTTAAAAAAAATCTTGGCTGCCCACGTGCTGGGATACTGATCTACACTCGCTGGATTGTACAAATGGTTGCAGATGGTACTCTAGAAGCAAAGGCTATGTTCTGTTTTTAACCAAGAAGATATATAATAAGATAAAGTAGGAGAAGAAACACTTTGCAAGATAGAGAGGAGGCTCTCGTCTGAACTGGGACCTTGACGTTGTCGAGCGATGTCTTCTGGGACAGTCCTGCACTGGGAAGTGTGGTTGCATGGTTGTATCAGGGTCCCATCCCAGCAATCGGGAGACCCTTGCAGGAGCCATGCAGAGGCTGTAACTCCAGGTGCTAAAGACTGTGCCACCGCATAAAAAACAGCACATTCCAAGTTAAATATAAAGTCCCGAGCCTTGCTGTTCCACGCACACAACTCACATCTCGCTACTAGTCCCAAACCAGGCAGAATTCACAGGAATTCATGTTCCTCAGGACAGCTTTCTCTGTAGATCATTTTGTAGGGAGAAAGAGGCAGGAGGCTGAAGCCCCAGCAGACTTCTGGATCCCACAGAGCACACCAAAGAGACAGGACAGAGGCCTGAAAGAAATGTCATTCTCAATGACCCTAAAGTGAGCCAGCGAAAGAAGGTGATGGCAGCCCCCTCTTCCTGTCCCACTCACCCCTGCCCCGGCAACCAGGCAGTGGCTGGCTTTTCCATATCCTCATTCCTTGCACAGCATAAGCGTTTTGACAACAACATGACGCACAAGCTCTCTGGCACAAGCCAGGGGGCTTCCTGCTATCCCACCTTGCAGAATGAGACCTGTGCTCCGCAGCTGTGACTGAGGTGGCCTTGCAACAAGGGCTCATCTCCTGGGTTTCTAAGGATTGACAGCCGAGTCGTTCATGAAACAGTTCAGGTTAGGCCTGGTATGTATGACAATGGCTGGCTTGCTTTAAGCTACATTACAGCTTGAATAATAATAATAAGGAATAGTAAGAAGTATCCCTCTACCCATCATGGCCTCCTCCCTGCCCCATGATGCTGAAATACAAGCCTGAAGTCTGTGTTAGTGCCCACTGACATCCCAGTAACCATACACACTGGGGACAGTCAAGACCCTGCAACCTGCAGCATGACTGGCCTGTCACAGAGGAGTTCGAACTTCCCTGACATGAGCTTTGGTGCTGGCTGCACAGGCATGCTTAGGGCTCAGCAGCATGAGGAACCAAGGAGCTCCTTAGCAGCATTTCCCCTTGTTAGCCACCAGAGGACCCAAAGTCTGACCAACTCCACTGTTCCTCCCAACAACCGAAGCATCACATTGTGTTGCTGGATATTTGATTACACTGTTACAGGAAAAGCCTGGTCTTAGTCGCAGTGTGGCTCAGCCTTAGCACACACTTTTAATCCAAGCGCTTTCTGCTTTGAATATCATAAATAGGATTAAATAAAGTCAACCATTGGTCAAGAGGTGGAGCAAGCAACCAGCTGACAGAAAGTGAACATAGGATTATTAAGAAAAATACATAGAGAGTACATAGGGAGTCGGGAGGATGGATAGAGAGACACAGGAAGTAGGAAGGGAGGGACATTCAGTTTGAGGGTTTTTGAGATGAGAAGAAAAGCTTCCTTTTCCTTTTTGGAAGTCGACAGAGGAGGAAGGTCAGCTGAGAGCTTTGTCTGCCTCTCTGAGCTTGCAGTCTTTCACCCCAGGATCTGGCTCCCTAGTCTTCATTGATAAAACTAAACAATTGAGATTTTATTTAAAATACACACACACACACACACACACACACACACACACACACACACACACACTGTCCTACACAGACAAGAAAGGAACAGTCCCCAGCCATATGTAACACAGTCTCCCAGGAAGAACAATTAAGAAATCAATACCTGGGGCTGGCAAGATGGCTCAGTGGGTAAGAGCACTGATGGTTCTTCTGAAGGTCCTGAGTTCAAATGCCAGCAACCACATGGTGGCTCATAATCATCTGTAGTGAGATCTGATGCCCTCTTCTGGTGCGTCTAAAGACAGCTACAGTGGACTTCTTTCTAATAATAAATAAATCTTTGGGCTGGAGCGAGCAGAGTCTGAGGGAGCAAGGCTGACTAGAGTGAGCAGAGGTCCTAAAATCAATTCCCAACAAGCACATGAAGGCCCACAACTACAGTGTACTCATATATACAAAATAAATAAATAAATCTTTAAAAAAAAAAAGAAAATAAATTAGTACCTGGAATGCTCTGTATTTTTGTCAACATAATAGCTAGAAAGTGCTATAAGGGTTTCATGTGAGAAAGTTGCACTGTATCAGGAGATTAGGCAGTGCAAAAATGAGCCTTGATTGAGTTTAGACTTCCAAACAGTATAAACCACGAGCAGTCACTAGCTAGGGAAGAAAGAGGAGAGAGGGCAGCAGAGTCCCGGGCACTACAGAGTGTACCTGTGAGGCTTGAGGAAGATTGACAGCAGATGGCCGGTGCTTGAAGAGCAGCCTGAAGTTAGCAGGGCTGTCACTGGTGGCTTTGAGATTGGAGGATGAGCTATGTGGATGAACTGAAGGGAAAGAGAGGCAGTGGAAGAGCCTGGGTGTGGGACCAGTGGTCACATGGGAAGTGGATCTGCAAGACATTGCACAGTGAGCTACATGGGCCTAGGGAATGGTGGGCCGCCTGAGGGGCTGGCTGTGAAGAGTACAGAGGCCTCCTGTGACCAGCACTTACAGCGTGAGTTGGAAGACTAGAGAAGCAGGGCTTGGAGGCTAAGATGGGATGATAGAGCGGCCTCAGTAACAGACCAGAGCCCACTGAGAGCTGAAAATGGAGACTTCAAAGTCGGCTACACATGGGAATGGATGAAAGGCTGGGATAGCCCGTCCCTGAGTGAGAGTCACTACTCAGAAATGTATCATCTTCCTTGTCCATTCCACCAGGTCCATGCCTGGCCAGCTGCCTGCTAGTCAGAGTTGTGGTCTGCACCTTAAGGAGCATTTTAGTCACAAATGTAGGAACAAACTAAGAGCTGTGATGATTGTGATTGTATGATAGAAAAATGTACAGTGTAGTCCAGGAGCTCAGGGAGGGAGTGGGGAACAGCAGCTTGCTGGTGCATGTGTGTGCGACTGGGAGTGCACACACGTCTGGTGTGTGTGTGTGTGTGTGTGTGTGTGAGAGAGAGAGAGAGAGAG
>NW_022196911.1:13373780-13407655 GCF_008632895.1 Mastomys coucha
GGGAGGGAGGGAGGGAGGGAGGGAGGGAGAGAGAGAGAAGCTTGCAAGGTAAAGGAAGTGGAAGCTGAAGGATGCTTGCATTTGCTAATTATGGCAATAAATACCAATGTTCAATCTGTGATGGAAAGTTAGTTACTGACCATGTTAGTTGTTAACCGTGGTCAGGTGTGGAGAAGTCTGAGTCCAATGTGGGCGTTGGATTTGTTTATTGTATTGTCATGGGCTAGGCTAGGCTTGGAGCTGGGCTCCATCTCTATGTAGATCTAGAGTAGCCAGATGGGCTTACTGCAAGGGAGGGGGGAAAGAAGGATGGATGAGGAGAGGGAGAGGAGGTGGCAGTTAGTGAGGAAGGAGGCAAGGCCACAGGGCAGCAGACTGAAGTGGCCACACTGCAGCACACGTCTCTAGCGGATCTCACGGGCCAGCGGACATCTCACAGGACTCGAAGCCGAAGCCTGGTCCCGCTGCAACCCACCCATCACATTGGCAGCCTTGGTGACAACTGTTCCTGTCATGTCAACTTTGAAAGGTGACTCCTTCTCTATGCTATTAAGGTCAACTTTTTGTCAGATGTGACGTTCAATAGTTAGCCTTAAAGAATGCAGTTTGTGTTGTTGGTTTCCCAGGGTTGCCATGACAACCTTCCACAAACTGGGCCACTTCAAACAATAGAGATTTATTCTCTGTGGAAGGCTGATCACAGGCTGTTCTTGGGCCAGCTCCCTCTGAAGGCTATAGGGGACATGCACCACCCCAGATTTTCACTTAGGTGCATTCCCAGGCCCCTCACCTACCCTCTTTCCCTGTCTTCCCCCCTCCTTCTCTCCCCTCCTTATTCTCTCCCTCTGGCCTTATGAAAATACCCACCATATTGCATTTAGGATCAACCCTACACAGTTAAAACCTCATCTTCACATAGGTTTATATACTAAGACCCCTTTTTTGGTTTAGCTTATATTTATCGATACCAAACTGCCACTTATCCTTCTGAGGGACACAACTAAGATAGAAATACTAGCCCGGGGGTGGTGGCACATGTCTTTAATTCCATCTCTGGGGAGGCAGAGGCGGCTGGGGGGGATTTCTGAGTTCGAGGCCAGCCTGTTCTACAGAGTGAGTTCCTGGACAGCCAGGGCTACACAGAGAAACCTTGCCTCAGTAAACCAAAAAAAAAAAAAAAAAAAAAAAAAAAAAAAAAAAAAAAAAAGAAAAAGAAAAAAAAAGATAGCAACACTAGTTATGTTAATACTATATGGAGATGATAAATTCGTGAGGCCCTAATTTCTTTGGGCTTTTTCACAGTTTTAGACTAATCAAAAATTTTCTAAGCTAAAATGTACCTGCACTATTCTTTCATGCTTACTCCTTAAGTCTGATCTTTCCCTCAAGAAGACTGGAGATTGGTTCAGGGCAGTTGCATTCCAAAGGTGGAGAGGCTAGGGTATAGAGCTTTCTGCACTGTCTTCAGAATCCGAGCCAGGTATTCCAGGAAGGATGCCTAGTCACAGAGTGAGTTAGAGAAGTGGTTGGGATGGGAGCTGTCCCCCAGCATGGAGCCTCGGGATGTACCACGGTGATGGTACCTGTTCCCTGCAGAAAAGTTCCTTTATAAGAAGTACGTGCTGTGTGTCCTTCACAGCCTAAAATTACCTTTCAAGATGAGTCAAGGTGACAGTGACATGCTAGTTATTGGCTTCAAAAGAGAGAGGGAGGGAGGCAGGTGGGGTCTCCAAGACATCCCCAAATTTGTTCCCTTCCTGTACTTCTTATGTTCTGCATCAAAACTGCACTGTGTCCAGAAAGCATAGCATCTCTCTGGCTGTCGGGACAGATGTCAGTAGCGGCACTGTGTGTAGTGTTTTGTAAGACAAACATACCTATACTCATATAGTCTCAATAGAAGCACCCAAGTGATCACCCAGAGATGTCTGAGTTCTAAATATTTCCATATGAGAGGCTCAGTACACTAGAGAAATGCCTGCCAGGAGGCCTGGAGGCTCTGGGGCCCCTGGGGAGCGTCTCTGAAGGGCTAATGTTGCAGAGCAGGTCTTGAGGAGTTGGTGCCTCTTGCGGTGAATGATCAAGTGCCATGTGAGCTGAGTGGGGGTAGCCGGATGTATATACCCAGATGTATATACCGCAGGCAGGGAGGAATCTGGCACGTCTGAGAAGGGGAAAGAGCACCCTGGGGTTGGAGCCCAGGGAGCAAGGAAGTGAGCAGGGGGTGAGGTGAACCTGGGAGCCAGCAGTAAATCCTACAGCTGTACCTGGAGATTTCCACAGGGCCCGCAGAGACTCTACCGTGTCTCGTGTCTCGTTAGAATTTGCTGAAAGAGAAAGGGATCCCAGGACACTGATCTGGGAAGTGCCGCCTTAAGGTGTCTCTGGTAGCATCTTGATTCCATGTGTGGCTGCAGTGGACACGTGACCTTCATCTGTGGGCCACTGCGTGATTTGCTTAGATTAAGCTCTGTGCTAACGGTAGACAGTCCTGGCTTGCTATCCTCCACACCTCTGGTGACCACCCTCGACCGTTAGTTCCTCACAGTGCTTTTGCTAAAACTAAGTTTTTGGGCATACCTTTGAATTGTCTTTCTTTAATTTTTAACTTTATTTTGATTATTGTTTTTTATTATCTTCTTCCTTCCGCTTTCTTCTTTCTTCTTCCTATTCTTCTAGAGTTCCCTTTTCCTTTCTTTTTTAAAGTTCTATGTTTAATTTATTGCTTCCTAAAAATCATAATTCATTAATCTTTCTAGTTGAAACATTTAATGCTATAGGACCCCTCAATCCCAACTTAATTATATGTTTTTAATATCTTGAATCCAAGCAATCTCTAATCTTCATTGTAATGTAGGATTTGATTCAAGGTTATTAAAAATTTACTCTTTAGGGGCTGGAGAGATGGCTCAACAGTTAAGAGCACTGACTGCTCTTCTGAAGGTCCTGAGTTCTAATCCCAGCAACCACATGGTGGCTCACAACCACCCGTAATGAGATCTGACGCCCTCTTCTGGTGTGTCTGAAGACAGTTACAGTATATAACACCGGAGCGAGTGGGGCCAGCAGAGGTCCTGAGTTCAATTTCCAGCAGCCACACACATGATAGCTCACAGCCATCTGTACAGCTACACTGTACTCATGTACTCATACACATAAAATGAATAAAATAAATCTTTAAAAAAATTTACCCTTTAAAGTTGCCAGTAATAGCAAAGTATCTTGGCTTGTGTCTGTAATCCCAGAACTCAGAGGGGCTGAGGCAGGAGGATTGGCGAGTGTTTGAGGCCAGCTTGGGCTACATAGTAAGATTCAGATCAGTCTGGATTACATCATGGTATCCTGTCTCAGAAAAACAAACAAACAAACAGAAATAGCTAATCATATTAGCTATTTTTAGTTATGAAGTTAGTTTTATGGTATGGCATGAGAGCTCAGTTCTTACCATAGCAATTGTACAACACAGGCTTTTAAAAAATGCATGTGTACTTGAAAAGAATATATAATTCAACTGGACAGTGTGTGTTGTACATGTGCACTAAATTAGCTTCTTAAAATGATTTAATTATTCAAAAATGTGGTGATTTTTTTCTGTATATATTTTTTTGTTTATTGAGGGAAGTGTTAACAATTTATTCAAATCATAATGGTCTGTTGGGATGGCTTTGTTCTGTCGGAATTTCGCCAGCATCTTCTGAAGCTGTATTAACCAGCACATGCATATTTAAGTGAGTGTGTCTTCCCTGTGGCTGACTTTAGCAGTGAGTAGTGACTGCCTTTTGTGTATCTGTGCTTTTGTGTGAGACTAATTCCTTGTCTCTTTTATTGTTAATTGAACGATATGTCTTTTTTTTTCCATATTCCTGTTTGAAATTTTCCATGTATCTTGTTTTAGCAATATCTCTATAGCTAAGTTGTACTAGTTTAAACCAGTTTGACAATCTGTCTTTTAACTGAACAATCTGTCACATTAATAATGATTGTAATTTTTAGTGTTTCAAAAGAATATATCTCCCACTTTTTAAAAATGTGAAATGTACAATTTAACCTTGTCTTTTTAACAAATTAATAATCAGCGTGGCATTGCTTGGACATTGTGGAAGGAAATGTGAGCTTCCAGGATGAGAAGCGTGGGGGTTTGGGGGGTGGTGGTGGTGGGATGGGCAGGGGGGAGGGGCTGATCCACTCAAGGATCTGGCAGTGATAGGGCTACATCCACGCTGTGCCCCTTAGGTCCTAACAGGATACAGAGGGGCCAGAGAGATGCTGGGCTCACACCAAGCTTAGGGGACATAGTAGTTTTGGGCACATGGTCAGTTAGCCTACGCTTGTCCTGGAGGGGACTGTGACTTCATTTCTCCAGGCTACATCCTGCATACCATCCAGGGAAACGGCTAGTAGGATGCAGAGGCACTCTGTGCAGTGTTGGTGGACTGCTGACCACATCTTTCCTTCTTACCTGACTTCGCTTCTTTTCTCACGTCACACTTTTGCTTTTATCGGGGTTTACATTGGATCTATATTTTTATTGAATCTAGAAACTTTAACATATGTACTTTCACCTGAAATTATTGGGCCTCTTTATTCATCTCCAGAAACATACAAAGACAAGGCTTGAACTCAGATCACGATCCTTCTGAATGTTCTGATTTATCTTTTTAAATTACATTTATTTATTAATGTGTGTGTGTATGTTGTGTATGTCGCCGTTGGTGGGTGTTCAGTCACTGCAAGGTGAGTGTGCAGAAGTCAGTTCTCATGAGGCCTAGTGATCGAACTGGGGTCGTCAGGCCTGGCAGCAAGCCCCTCCTCCCACTGAGCAACCTTGCCAGCCCTGTGTGTGCCAGTTTTTAAAACCAGGACTTTATCTGTAACTTGATGTAAATAAATGCATTACACAATATTTTAATTTCTGTCTATCTAGCTCGTATGTGGTTAGTGTCACTCTTAAGATTTTTACTGGCTGCACACATCCTCCTGTTGTTTCTGAGCAAATGTCTTCCTGGTTCATGAAAATTATTGCTTTTTCAGGGAGAGAATTTGATGGTGAAATTGTTCCTTCCGTTTAATCTCTCTGTATTTTATACAAAGTGCTCCATTCTCTTTAGCTCACAGCTCAGAGGGTCTGGTCTCTGAGATGGTGCCGGGCTCCCTCACTGAGAACTCACCCGTAGTCAAATCCGGCTCAGTTTCCTGTTTGCCTGCCTTTGTTATTATGTGGGGTTTAGGTGTGAGGTTCTTTCTGTTTAATCCTCCTTGGAATTATCAGACCTTTGTAAGTAAGACTGTTGGTGGGTCTTTATGTTTTGAAACATTCTCACTGCTGTCTTACTTCTTTGGATGAGTCTGACCTTTCTTTTGTCCTCTCTCACTGAAGACTGAGAGTTTACATGGCTGTCCTCCCTCTGCCTCAGCTCCTGTTGTCTTTCACACTCTGCCTGTATGAGCTCCAGCTTCTCCTTCACCAGCCTTTCCTAGGGCTTTCCTTAAACTGATGTTTTCCTTCTCCTTTCTTTCTTTCTTTCTTTCTTTCTTCCTTTCTTCCTTCCTTCCTTCCTTCCTTCCTTCCTTTTTTTTAATGTTCTAAGCTGGTCTATTTATCTATCGGCTTTTAAAATAAATTATTATAGTTTTAGTCTTCAAGTTTTACTTCTTTTAACAAACGTGCTCGGTTGTTTCACAACATCTAGTTTCCTTGTAATTCTTTAAATTCCCCCCAGAGGCATCAATTGAGCATATTCTGTGGGACTCTTAATATAAATTCATCTGCTTGTCACCTCCACTGATGAGTGGCCACAGGGAGTCTATCAGCTCAAGATCATGAGCTCACATGCTCTGGGGTTCTGTATTTCTCATGGCCCGGCTTTGAAGGGCACATGTTCAGCAAGCACATACGTTCACTTCTGAGTAAGCATTACATGTTTCCCACCTGGACTTTTAGAAACAAATGTTGTCATCGTTGACTTCAGATCAGCATCTCCCCTTGTTCTTTACAGTTCACATGCCAGGTGTGGATGTTTACTCAGAATGAGCCTATTCCGGGTTAGGGATGCTATCTTTGAGATAGACTAACATCACCTCTTAGCTTGTGTGGCCCCTGGTGCTATCTCCAGATTCTTTGGGGAAACTTGACCTACGGCAGCTATTCACACTGGACCTCAGGCATAGCTATGAGTCAAGAAGAGAGTCACGAGGATCAAATAAGGCTTTAATCATTATTTGCATGTTTCCCAGAAAGACTGGACCTACAAATGTCCTTGAACATATGGCTTAGAATTCCTCACTTTACCTCATCCCCAGCCCTGACACGAGAGTGTATGTGTGAGGTACCACCTCCTTCCACCTCGTGGCTTTCAGAACTTCTGCTTGCTCATTCTGTTCCTGTCATACATGGATGTGTTCCATGTTGTACTGTTAGTACCTGTGACATAGTTTTAAATAATGAAGAACTCTGTCAATAATAATAAAAAAATATCAAAAAATTTACATTCTCTTTTGAACTGATTCCAGATTCTTTAGACCTTTCTATTATGAAAAGCTTTTCCCTTCCCTTTCAAGTTTCAGGACCCTTCCTGCTATAGTTTCAGCCTGGTTCCTGTTTCCTGCTAGAACCCCCACCCCCATTCCAGGGTTCTTCTGTAATTTGTCACCAGAATTGAGGGTGAGAGAAAAAGTCTCTTTCTCTTAGTTAACGGATTGCCCTCCTCCTCTTGCTAGGCTAGGCATCAGTCTTCACCACAGAGAGTGAGATTCCTTCTCTCTGTTTGTTAGATTAATGTGTTGCAGAGGTAAAGTGAGATTGTACACCAACACCTTTTATAGCAAGTGAGTCTCTGGAGATAACAGGAGTAGAATAAAAGCCTGGGTTGTTTAGTGTTGGCACAAGATGTAGGCAAGGTCATAGGAAGCTACAGACAAAACAGGGTACCAAGCAAGGACCTGACAGAGCCCATAGAGTGGAGGGCAGAGACAGAAAAACCAGGAAGGAGGGCCCAGACAGAGGCCAAGGTCTTGTCATGGACCCTCGCAGCTCACCTTTGCAGATGATGCCAACAGGCAGGCGATAGACCCTGTGTCCTTCAGGGGTGCCAACTGTGTTCTGAGAAGTGTCCCTTGTTTAGAAGGCATGGGAAACTGGGTGGACCTGCTGGCTTGGTCAGTTTGGTGACAGGGTATCAGGAAGTGGTGGGGGTTGTATCCAATGAACTGTATCTGGTAAAACTTGTGAGAGAGGGTTAGAATGGAGGAGTCTGAGAATGTTTGCAAGCACAGGTGACCGTCCTGAGGAACCTCTTAGATCTGAGGGGAGAGGCTGGGAAACTCGGCTTGAGTCTTACTTCAGGAGTGGGTAGGATTCAGTGATAGGACCTGGTAAAAGACCACACAACTTAAACTCAGTTTTAGCAAAGGTTGTGTATTAGTCAGGGTTCTCTAGAGTCACAGAACTTATGGGCAGTCTCTATACAGTAACAGAATTTGTTGATGACTTACAGCCTGTAGTCCAACTCCCCAACAATGGTCAGCAGCAGCTGTGAATGGAAGTTCAAGGATCTAGCAGTTGCTCAGTCCCATAAGGCAAACAGGCGAAGAAGAGAGAATTTTCCTTCTTCCAGTGTCCTTATGTAGGTCTCCAGCAGAAGGTGTGGCCCAGATTAAAGGTGTATGCCAGCATGCTTGGATCTGGGACTTACTTTGTCCCAGATGACCTTGAATTCAGAGATCTCCTTGCTTTAATCTCCTGGGATTCATAGCCACTATACCTCAAGATCTCCATGCCAAGACCCAGGTCAGAAATTTGTATCTCCTAGCCTCAAGATCAGGACCACAGGTGAGCCTTCCAATTCTGGATTGTAGTTCATTCCAGATATAGTCAAGTTGACAAGCAGGAATAGCTAGTACAGGTTGGGCCATGTGATCTTAAAAGTGTCGGAATGCAAATTAAGAGCCTTCTTCCCACCCCCGGATGCTCACTCATAAAACATGTGTAGGGCTGGTGAGATGGCTCAGTGGGGAAGAGCACCGACTCCTCTTCAGAAGGTCATGAGTTCAAATCCCAGCAACCACATGGTGGCTCACAACCACCTGTAATGAGATCTGACGCCCTCTTCTGGTGCGTCTGAAGACAGCTACAGTGTACTTACATATAATAAATAAATAAATCTTTAAAAAAAAATTAAAAAAAAAACATGTGTATTTGTTTGAGACCTACCCTTTACCTGCTTCACTCTCTCTAATCCTCCTCTGATGAACAGCACACCTAAGTTGGCCGTATCTAACTAGTGTCAAATGTCCACATCTTTCCTCCCTTGGTTTTAGATCTAATTAGTCACCCTTGTGGTCTCCTGTCTATAATCACATTTGCACATCTTGCTTTAATTTCCGTGGACATATTACATTTAGTCATCTTGTCATCTGCAAAGACACCTCTCCTAGCTGAGTCACCACACATCTGATTCTGGGTCTTTTGCCTTGGACTGATGTGAGTTTCTTTGTGATTTGTGCTTAGTGGCAGCATGCCTGGGTTCCTTGGTCCCAAGTCTGAGGGATTCTCTGCTACCTGTCTTTCTCTAGAATAGCAGTTCTCAACCTGTGGGTCATGACTCCATTGGGAATCAATTGACCCTTTCACAGGAGCTGTATATTAAATGTCCTGCATATTGATAGGTTATTTCTCCGCCGTTGAAATGAGCCAATTCAAGCCAGATTAGATTATATTAAAGGCGGGTTTATTGGGAAGCTGTTCTTGGGTGAGTTTCCTGGCCACAAGGATTGAGGCCGGGAGTTGCCATGGGGAAAGAAGGGGAAGGGGAGAAGGAGAGAAAGAGAGTTTGGCAGAGAGAGAAGAGAGAGACCAAAATGTCTCGATTATGTAGGGAGGAGCCTCTGAGGGAAGGGACAGCCCAGCCCCTGGCCTGGTAAGGTCATGGTTGGGGGCAGGATATACCAGGTAGGGACTGAGGGATGCTGGGAAAACCTAGAGCTCAGTCTGCTTTAATACATAAAATATGCACCTCAGTCCCTTGTCCAGGTTGGAAACCAAACGCGTATTAGATATTTACATTACAATTTATAACAGTAGCTAAATTACAATTATGAGGTAGCAATAAAATAATTTTATGATTGGGAGTCACCACAACTGTTTTGCAGGGTTGAGAACCACTGGGCTAGAGCATGTGTGTGACTGTTTATGTTGGGCACACAGGCACAAGGAACTGCATTGCAGGGTCGCAGCATTAGGAGGATTGAGAACCGCTGGGCTAGAGAATGTGTGTGACTGTTTATGTTGCTCGCACAGACACAGCTTGTCTGTTTTCTGCCTGAGCTTTTTGTCAACGGGGTCTTCACACAGACAGTGGAAGGGCTGGACAGGCCACCAATTCTCATATCTTTCACCTCCCCCATTATCTCCAGAACAAAGACTGCTGAGCTTCACACAAGCAGGGATGGAGAAGGACACCAGGGGTTGAGCCTGGTGCTGGGAAGGGTGGTAGGCAGGATGCAGGAGTCCCAAGAGCCTTTGTATGATGAGGAGTTTGGGTTCTGCTTTGTGGGTGAGGAGGTAGAGGCCTGTGAAGTCTTCAGCAAGGAGTGCAGAACTACTCCTATCTGACACAGAGCTCACTGTTCCCAGTGTGGTGTGGACAGGTGGTATGTTCTCAGGGTGGCCGAGGATAGCATCAGCTGTGTAGGGGTAGTGTAGAAGGCTGAAGATGCTCATGGTTAGATTAGGATGGGCTCCTCAAATCCCCATCTGCAAAGTCTGTCCAAGGTCTGCCTTGGGACCCTCCGCCCTCTTCCCTCCACACAGCACCTGGTGTGTAAGCTCAGCAGATGGAGTGGTCTTTGGCACTGTGTTTTCTGGCTCTTCAGCCTGTCTTCGCTGTCAGGCAGCCAACTTGACCTTGTCTTCTGGGGTGAACACAGAGGCTGCCTCTTGTTTCTTAACTGAACCAGAAGCTTTTCCTGAGGTTCCCAGGGCTTTCCCCACCATGCAGATATACTTTGTGAGCACAGCCAGGGCTGCCTTTCCCCTGTGTCTCCAGGCTTGGCACTGGGTGGGGCACAGCAGCAATCAATGGAGACAGGATGGTTGACACTTCAGCTCCCTGTAGCAGCTGTCACTCCCTCGTAGTCACCCTGTTTCTTCTTAAGTCACATTCAAATGTATGCAGGAGAGAACTGATTAATAATTTGGGAATCATAGAAATAAACTCCTAACATACGGGTGTTCACTCCAGAGGCAGTTGGGTCTTGGTATACTACAATTGGTTTTTGAGATCACAGGTCTTATTTAAATTTCGATTTCATTTTCCTCATAGTTCTTATATTGTCTCCATTAGTCCTTGATTATTGGATATTATTTACTATATTTTTAAGGAAGCTCGACATTTAAGTGTGAAAATAACCCCAAATTTTAACAAAGGGGTGTGCCAGTGGGGGAGTTGTGTTTTCTCCTCCCTTGGAAGTCACAGGAGTTTTTGTTTTCCACAGCCTGGTTACTTTGGATGGCACACAGGTGGCATGGAAAAAGCTGTGGCTTTGTAGGGAGCCATGGGAATTTACTATGCATGGAGGACAAACATGAAAGGGGAGCTTGGAATAACGATGTGCCCAGGAGCTGCCCTCTGTCCTTCACATGCCCTGCTCATGTTCTGGAACAATGTACTTTATTCTCTGCCCAGACACTCTCATCCCCCCAGGTTGTTACAGATCTCCTATAGAAATGGTTTCCATTTTCCAAGGATTTTCTATTCTGTACCCTGCTGGCAGGAAAACATCCTAAAATGAAGATGTACTCCTGTGGGTACCATCCACTGCTTCTTATAATGTCTCCTTTGTTAGGAAAAAAAATGTCTTCCAACTGTCACTCCTTGAGCTCCTGCTTTGACCACACACAGTGAGGCTAGGATCGCCAGTGTCTTCCACCCCCGAGTATAGGGTGCTCTCTCTCTCCATCCTTCTCTCTTCTTACCTGGTCTGAGAAGCCATGTTCCACGCCCCGTTGCTCTTCTCACCTCCAGAGAGACCAGGCATGTTGCTACTCTTCCTCAGAAGCTAGTGTATGCCCCTGAGTCACAGAATACTCATTTTCTGACAGGTCTTTCCCAGTCTGTGGTTCTCTGGAGAGAGAACACAGAGCTGAGGCTCCGAGACCAATCCATGTCCTGCCTGGGGGTGAATTCACACAAATGAATCTCCTGTCCTACTGCTATGACGGGTAACAACTCCACTGCATTTTCTCCCACAATAGCCTATCAGCATCATGCCTATTGAAATAACCTTAAATAATTTTCACAAAAAATTTGGATTTGATAACTGGACATGTCTAGATAAACTAACTGAGCAAAGAATGAATGCCCTGCTTAATATTTTTGAATTGTGTTCCTTCAGCTGAAGAAGAGAAAATTCAGTCAATAGAGAGAGTTCTTTTTTTTTTTCCCATGGAAATAATTCTCAAAGAAGGTTGGCCGCAGAATTAGTTAATGCAGTGGCTAAACAGGATGGTTAGAGAACGTACCTTTCCTAGTGTTTATCTACATCATGTTTAGCCTCACAGCTGGGTCCCTCATGGTTTCAGGATAGCTGTGAGGCATCCAGAGACAGAAGAGCCCCTCCTCTGCTCTGCCTCTCATTTATCCTCTCACTCTGTGAATGGAATTGGTATACGACGGGCTGTTTTCCCTTCCTTGGTATACAACAGGCTGTTTTTCCTTCCGTCCCTAAGCTCCAGGAATAATGAATGACTCAGACTCAAAAAATATTTACAAATACCTAGGCCATATAGCTAGGCTCATTCCCTGACTAGCTAATAACTTAACATAACTCATTTATACTAATCCACATTCTGCCACATGGCTGGTTACCTCTGCTCAGGTACCATGCATCTCTCCTCCTCAATACTCTCCAGTGACTCCTCCCATGCCTAGTTCTATCCCAGAATTCATTCTGCCTTTTGGATGTTTCACCTTTTACTCTACCCTTTCTTGTAGGTCATAGTTTTTAACTGACAGGTGATCCATCCACACAACACACACAATACCCAATACTCTCTCTACATGTAATGGTTTCTCTTCCGTGTATTCCTCCTCCTCCTCCTCCTCCTCCTCCTCCTCCTCCTCCTCCTCCTATGTCAATGTTCTCTCTTGGCTTTCCTACATCATTAGTCTTGAATCTCCTACCTATCCCTCCTGCTTGAGATGCACTGCTCATTTCTGCTTTTCCCTTAGGGTTGTGCACCCCCTGCTCTGCCTTTCCCTCTTAGTCTCTAGAGCTGGGGACACAGGCATGTGAAGGCATGGTCGACCAGTTGGCCAATCTGTTTTCTTCTTATCTCCATGGGGCTTTACCTGATTGGTTTTTTTGAGGAGGCATAGCCCTCCAGTCCTCTGCACTCATTCTGTCTTAAGGGGAGGAAGGTTGCGTGTTGGAAGCCAGTACCCCTCCCCCTTCTTGATCTGTGGCATTCACTGCAGATGTGCCCTGACAAATTCCAGGGCAGGTGTAACACCCAGAGAGGGACTGGAAACACTAAAGTCTTCAAAGAAGTCACCTGGGTTAGTATTCTTGTGCAGAGCAGCTCTGTGCTTTTCAGTGGGTTCCAGCTACTGAACTCCTTCTCCAGGTGACATGGCCTTCAGCAAAATGCTAAAGCCACAGGAAGTCAGCCTGTTCTAGGTGGACAGAGCTGCTGCTGTGATGTTTTCCTCAGCTGGAGGCATTCTTATCTTTTCCCTACATCTCCCTTCTGCTAGCTGCCTTGAGCACTCCTGGCTCTGCCTGCCTATTGCTGCAGCCCTCCTCCACCCTATCTTTGTAGTGTAGCTTGCATTGTTTGCTTTTGAGCTTCATTTCCAGTGTTTTGGGGGACTTTCTGCTCTCCAGATTTTCTTACTTAATTGCAAGCGATCTCAGAAGGGCTGAGCTTCTGAATCTAGTTGACATGGCTCAGGGGGTCCCTAAGTATAGAAAAAGAGCCAAGATCAGTTTCTTGGGAGTGAAAGCAGAGTGATCAGGAGGACTACTAACTAATGTGAGCCAGAGGCCTTGCCAATTCAGGAGTCTCAGGAACCAATCCTCCATAGGAGTTTATGACTAGGTACTCTAATTGCTAAGGTCTCCTTGAGGAAGGACCAGGCCCTGCCCTCAGGTAATGTAAAATGATAAACATTCCAAGAACAATCAAAAAGGCTTGCTTAGGGCTGGTGAGATGGCTCAGTGGGTTAGAGCGCTGATTGCTCTTCCGAAGGTCGTGAGTTCAAATCCCAGCAACCACATGGTGGCTCACAACCACCTGTACTGAAATCTGACGCCCTTTTCTGGTGGTTAGAAGACAGCTACAGTGTACTCATAATAATAAATAAATCTTTAAAAAAAAGGCTTGCTTAGAGGACCTGATCTTAGCCCACCCTCCTGATTTCATCCTTACACGGCCCCTTAGGGAGCTCAGGCATCACAGCGAGATAACTGTGGTCAAGTCACAAGTCACAAGCCAGTGTATACTGCCTCTGCTGAAGCTGCAAACCCTTACTAAAGCAGCTGACCTCTGGAGCCCCACACCAGTAGGATAGCAGTCCCTAAAAGCCCTCTCTAGATGGGACTGACTCCTGCTCCAGGTGAAATTAGCTCTTTGATGTCTTGTGTGACATGGTGGACTTCCCAGCATGTTGGATCTTCTGATTCCTGTGTCCTTTATGACTACCACCAGCCAGGGTGGGAAAGTGTTGAGAACTGCCCAGTGGGCTGCATTTCATACAGGAGAGACAATTTGTTTGCTCCAGTGGCTATAGATGCAGAAGTCAGGCCAAGGGAACCGTGTTTACCGGCTGCTCTTCTCTAATCTGCTTCCATTCTGTCACGGGGCGTAGGACTTTATTAACCTCAGCCTTTCTTTTTGTGTATCTAGGAAGGATCATTTGGACTTAGGTTAAAGCAGGCTCTGATTGCTCCCTCAGATTGGGACTCAGGATGTTCCTGCTGCTGGCCCTGATAAGTCATCTGTGTGGATAATTGTCTATAAATGGAGCCGGAGGTCACAGAGAGCGGATGTGAGCCTTTGTTCTCAGCGGCTGGCCCCGACCACGTGAGGCGTCCTCACCGAGAGGAGGAAGGCCGCTGACACTGCGAAGCAGGCGGGGTCCTCTCCCAATGGTTCCCCAATAAGCAAGGAGTTGTGGGGACGGCTGTAGGAGTGATCCGAGTATAGCGCTTGTGGGTGCTTTTCTAGCGTGCTAGGTCATTAAAGTTTTGCTCTGCGGAGAAATGCAAAATGTTAAGAGTGGAGTCCAACTAGACAGAGGTGTTCAGAGAAGAACACAAGAGCTCGGACAGAAGAGGCAGGGAGACAGGACAGGAGCAGCACGCCTCAGGAGCGGCTGATTAAGCACACAACGGGCGTGGGCGCTGATTGGCGGCCGTGGTAGTGGGCAGGGCGATACGGTACCCCACTCTTCTCTGAGGGCAGGAGTAGTAGGAGAGGGAGGAGTAGGCAACAGCGCTGATTGGAGGCGTTGACGGGGACAACGCCCCTGGGCAGGATGGATAGTGATAATTGGAGAGTATGGTGGTGGGCGGGGTGAGGGTGGGGCTGTCCGGAGTGGGTTTTCCGACTGAAGGGGAAAAGAGCTCCTGCTGCGGGCACTGATTGGTGGGTGGGCGTGTAGGCGTGGCGCAGCGGCGCACCCTGATTGGTCGGAGCGACGCTGGGTGTAGTCTATGGGCGGGGCAGGCTGCCGGGAGCTGGTACTCCTGGCCGGAGGCAAAGGCGCCGCGGGAGTGATCCTGGGGCCCGGGCCCGGTGGCCGGCGCGGCCTTCCCTTTGTGCTTGCAGTCCGCATCCGCGCCGAGGGCCGCCGCGTCGGGCTCCCCGGCGCGCGTGCCCACCAGCGCGCTGCCTAGCCTGGGATGTGCCGGGGATGCGCGCCCGCCGGCCCTGCGGCTCCTGGCAGCTGGGCGCGGGGCGATGGAGATGAGCATGAAGAAGTTCACCGTGCGCAGGTTCTTCTCCGTGTACCTGCGCAAGAAGTCGCGCTCCAAGAGCTCCAGTCTGAGTCGCCTCGAGGTAAAGGCCCTCCCCGGGAGCGCGCAGGATGCGGGTCCCCGCTGCGCCTCGAGTAGGCATGTAGAGCCTCAGGGCGTGAGACTACAGTCCAGTGCATCAGCACCCCAGACCCGAGCCGGCTGTGGGAAGTTATTTGAAAACTGGTCCAGTTGTCATGAAAATCTATCTAATCGACTCCAAATGTTTTAGCACTTCATAACAACTGCACAGAGCGAGTCCTTGCTGCGATTGAAGTTAACCTCAGTGAATTTCTTTCTAGTGCCCCTGTGTGCACAGGATTCGGGGTCACTCCTAGAGAGAGGCTTTAGAGGAGGGGTGCGGTCGGTGCAGCTGGGTTGCCGCGTGGTGTGGGAGTGCTCTGGGAGGCTCCACGAGTCCTAAATTTTGTAGCCTCTGGCGCCTGCCTGGGTCTGGTACTGTGTAGAACAGGGTATTTGAGATTAGTGTAGAGTTGACCAAAGCAACTCAAGAGGGCTCTGTGCACTCTGGCGCTCCTAGGTGGTGGAGTGCCTGACGCAATTCCTGGCAGCCTGGGCTTTGAGATAGATTGGCTCTGAAACCCGAGGGATGCCGGAAAATCTTGACCTTTGCAGGTCCCACATCTTCCTTGTCTAGTCGTCTGTGATTTTAATGGTGGCATTCATTTCTAACTAACAACTAAACTATCCTCATCTCAGTGCTCAGACCACGTTGTTGAGTCCATAGATAGCAAAGTCGTGACCTCTTTGCTAGTGAAGTGTGTGAGAGAAAGTTGACAACTGATCTAGAGATTTCAGGGGACATTGATGCCCCTGCTTCAGTGCAGGCCCATATGGAATTTTGTGTGTGTGTGTTCCAATGTGTGGTTAGAAAAAATATCACAGATTTCATGTTGAATTTCTTTGTCTCAGCCTTAGTATGTTACATACAGGCAAAGGGCTCTGCGATGATCAAGAGACCTTTTAGATCCAGGGACAGACTTAAAACCGCCAGGGAACTGCTGTTGAAAAAGTTTTTGTTGCTAAATTTCAGCTCAGAATTGAAGAGAATAGAGTGGTTCTCAGAGAGCAAGACACCAATTTTGGACAAGCACAATTATCGTTCTGGTAAGGGGAGAGGTATTTAAACTAAATGATGAAAGAAATTGAACAAAAGTTCATCTTTCTTCCTGGGATTCTGTAAAAATCTAGCTAACAAGAACAGAAATTACAGAAGTATTACCTTCCCACTGTATGTGTTTTTATCATCTTATTTTCTCATAATGCCAAGTTTATTATGCTGTTCCTTGTCTCTGAGCTGTTGCTCTTGTCCCTTCGTCCCTGTGAGAAAGCTCTATGTGCCATTGATAGAGGAGTTGGAGGGACCTGGGTACAAGGAGAACTGAACTGGGCTATGGAAAGGCCTCAAGTACAGTGGTGAACAAGGTGCACATATGTTGGGGGAAGTAAAAGTAATTGTGTGTGTATGTGTGTGAATAACATTCCTAAGACCTGTGTGTGTGTAAATGACATTTCTAAGACGTATGTATGTGTGTGTGTGAATAACATTTCTAAGGCCTGTGTGTATGTTTGTGTGTGTGTGTGAGTAGCATTCCTAAAGCTTGTGTGTGTGTGTGAATAACTTTCCTAACATCTGTGTGTGTGAATAACTTTCCTAAGACTTGTGTGTGTGTGTGTGTGTTGTGTGTATGTGACTAACATTCCTAAGACTCCTATGATATGATATACTCTGTAGATATGCAAAAGGTCACACTGATGGAAATGGGGGCAGCAAGTGAAGGTGCTTGCTACCAAGCCAAACAACCTGGGTTTAATCCTCAGGGACTCACATGGTAAAAGGAGAAAACTGAATCCCACAAGTTGTCCTCTGACCTTCATATATGGCAGTGTGTTGCAGTTGTACACACACACACACACACACACACACACACACACACACATACACGCACACAATTTTGAAAGGCCCAGAAAGCAGTGTATTCCATCAGTAAGTCGAACACACCCTGTGTATGCATGTGATGCTGTGCTAGGTGCTCATGCACGGGCTAGTTAAGGTGGTCAGTTCATATGTATTTGATGTGTACTTTTACAAATGCCTCCCTCAGTTTTCTACCATTTTATGTCTGTGAAAAGCCACTTAGCATATTCTGCTGTTCATATTCTGTTTAGCGTGAGGAAAGACGCTGAGAAATGGAGGGTCTGTTAAAAGCACACTCATCTTTCTGAAGTTATCTGTTAAGAACCTGTGTGGGTTCAGGCTGTTTTTGGACATTGCAGATTGTAAATAATGCCAAAGAAGTTCTGGCCTCAGGGCACCTCACTTGTCCAGGACCATGTGTAACTGGCTCTGTACGCTCATCCTGTAAGTTTCTGACAGTTTTCATGTTTCTCCAGGTACCTTCCTATTCCTTGGTAGATAGACAGCTGCTTATGGGCCAAAGAAGAGCCCATCCCAAAAACGTAAAACTCAGCTGGAAGGTCTGTCGCTACTTTGAGGTTGAGAGATGGTTCATAAAGCATTGAACACTGTTGTGCATCTTTTTGTTGGGACAGATAAAAAAGGCAACTCACTGTTCAGAAATTCTTCCTTGTTCTTTGAAAATTGTTCGTAGGATACACAGAGAAAGTAAATGTCTTTGTTTTTGCAACTTGAAGCCTAATGGTATAAGCAGGAAATCAACAGCAAGTTTGAAGCAGTAATATCTTGGTTAAGCATGACTTAACATACGGTTTAAAGTTTACTTTACTTTTAGACCACAATGTTTGATAAACCTTGGGCTGTGGAGACCTAGTCATGTATGGAAACATGCTGTGAATTTCAGCTTAAAATAAATCTCGCTTAAATATTTTTGTCTGGTATTGGCAGTGACTTAAGTGATCTGGCCAGGTGGGCCACTTGGGCAGATGTGTTTCAGAGACTGTTGAAGGGAATCTGGGGCCTTGTGCAGCCTTTGTGGCATGCCCTGAGGTCACAGGGGTGAGCTGTTACCATACCTCATCCCAGGGTTCAGTTACAGAGAAGGAAGTGGAGTCTAAGGAGGTCCCATCTCCTGTATTGGTCTAAAGAAAATCCCTCATGTAGGAACAGGGACTGCTGTTATCAATTTTGACCCTTTCTGGCTCCGTAGCCATTGATGTATTCAGGCATACAGGAAGCTGTTGCCATTGTAAAAAGGTAATTACTGTACAAATTATTTTGGAATGTGCTTCATAGCCTAATTTCTTTTTTTTCTCTCAAACCTTTTCTGGAAGCTAGACAATTCTAAGTGGATCTGACATGTGCACTCAATTAGATTCACACTCCCCCTTTGACTAGAGAGGCTATTAACCTCTGTGAGCCTCTTCTTTCTCAGTCACAAGACAGAAAGGATAGATACTGTTGGGGTTAGTGAGTGACTATGTGGAAAGACAAACTCGTGCCTGGGTGATCAAACTGCTCAGTCACTGTTAGCTGATGATACTGGTACGACCGTACCTGGCTTTATCAGTGGCTTTCATATCACCCAGTGTTTATTGACTGCATGACTAGTGTTGTCCCCAAGATAGAGGCCTTGCCCGGTAACCGAAAGCTGCTGTGCCCTTCCTGCCTGGCAGGAGGAAGGTCAGCTGCCCTCAGGATAGGATGGCCATGTTTACTCAGATGGAGTTTCCATCTCCTGGCTGGGGTAACTGTTCCTCTTATCACTGGTGCCTGCCCACGAGTCAACTGCACTTATCCACGGATCCATTACCCACGTGGGTTGCTTAGCCTTGGCTGTTAGAGCACAGAGATGTTCCAGTGTCCATTTTCGACTCAGAGCTGAGGAGGAAGGCATCAGAAACCCCAGCAGAGACCCCCAAAGGTGTGATTGTAGACATATACTCGTGGTTTATATATACTCTCTTCAGAGGCAGTAAAGATTTCTAATGTAAAATGATGTTCTCTGCTAAACATAGGAGCTCATCTGTTGACTAAAGGTATCAATATGCAGAGTCAGCTTGCTTATGGAATGGCCTGTTACAAAGACCAGGGAGATCTCTGATCTGTTATTTCAGCCATTTTATCCAAAACTGAGATTTCTACCAAATGGTAGTCTGTGAGAAATAAGGAGTAAAAAGGGGAGTTTTGGTGGTGATAAGTTGGGTGGCAGGGTTCCATTTACTTATTTGCTCCATTGTTTATGTTTGAGAAAAAAAAATCTTAGTATGTGTAACATGTACTGAGCTAAGCAATTAATATTTAAAACTATAATCTTTGCTTCAAAGGAAGTTAGTATCTAGACAAAGTGGCCAAGAAATCCACAGAAGCCTGCTTTTGGGGTGTAAGTCATGTGAACTTCTTAAATCAATGGATTTAGGTGATTTAGTTAAATCAGTTGCTGGTTTATTTGTCATGGCAAAGGTAATCAAAGGTTGTCTGTGTTCATAGACTGTATCTGAATTGTTGAACTCCTTTTAAGAAAAACATGGTGTCCCAATCATGTACATTAAGAAAGGAGCTAGGGGCAAATGCCAGGCATGCCTCCAGCTGTGGGTAGAAACAGTTTTTATTCTTGGTGATCGATAGATAAGTACATAAGTTCTTCTAGTTCAGGTAGTTTATAGGAAAATAATTTCCAATTAAAATAATTTTCAAGTACTCACAGTAAATACCCAAGAAATTCTGTTAATACTTGTTGTATTAGGCTTTGACCACCAGATGGAAGACAGACAGACAAAGAGACAGACAGAATAGCAGGCCACAGATAAGAGTGGTCACATTAGTAAAGCTCGTTTGCCCGTTTATCCTTTACTGTGTTTTCTAGACACTATAGCTAACTCTTTCCCTGTGCTCACTGTCTGGGATATACCTTATCTTTGTGGGTCTCCCCCACACACATATTTTCTTTACATCAAATTCTTTACCAAAATATTTTTGCTTACTCAAAAATACATATAACCAAACTCTTGAGATTTTGCCAGTTCTCCTTTGGCTGTCTCCAAGACCGTGGTCACCGCAAGGCCATAGGGTCATCATGAGGAGGCTACTGGTGGCTGAGGCTCACTCAGCTATTTGTTCCGTTTTCATGCATTCGGAAGTAGCAGGCTGAAAGAAGGAAACATCAAATAATAGTTTGGACACCTGTTCCCTGACGTCCAGCTACTCAGGGGTCTCTCTCTTTCTTTATCAGCTGTGACGGATGGATGGTACTTCCTCAGATATGGTGGGTGTATACTTGGTAGGAGAGGACAAAACCTTCTGAGGCAGCTTCCACAGCCCTGGTTGCAGGGAGGAAGCCGCAGGGAAGAAGTGGGAGGTGACTAGTGTTACTACCGCAGTCGCAGTCCTGCATTTTGAATGCTGCCAGTGGAGAGAGTGCTGAGGTGGGGAAGCTGAAGATGAGTTAATTCATGGGAGGTGGAGTTGGCAGCTAGGAGTTTAGCTAGAAGAAAATAGAAATGAAAAATATATTTATATATAAATAATATATATCTAATAATACATATATAAATAAAACACATTTATGTATAAATAATAAAAGTAAATGTCATTTATGGTTATAATATATTTATAATATAATATAAATTATATACATAGATTTATATTATAATATATTGTCGTATTAAACATATATATATTCCCCCCACCCCACACCCTGCCAACATTCTGTGCTGTTGAATAAGCAAGGCAACGGTAATGTAAAACTTGAAGAATTCTCTGGAATGGTCTGCGCCTACTTAGGTATAGGGCTATGGCTTGTTGCTTTCTTCTTGACATCCTGTTGTTGATACCTTTTCACTTATTAAAGCTGTTGAGTTGGCCATGAGGAAATTGCTAAGAAGTAGGCTTTCAAGCGTCTGGATCAGATGCAGATGGATGCATAGCTTATGCCCAGCTCTGGAAAGCACTGTAAGTCAGTGAGGATGAACCCATGGGAGTGTGGCTGTCAATAATATGAGGAACCTTCTACCTGGACTCAGCAGGTAAATGTGCAAGAGCTGCACTTGTGTGCTACTAAACAGGCGAGAAACTGTGTGCCAGGCCCTCAGGAATGTGTGCTTTTGCTTAGTGGGGCTATTTGCATAGTTCCTTGAGGTCTGCTAAAAGACATAGCAACAGTACCACTGGTCTTGGACACCTGCTTAATCCCCAGCCACTGCTTGCAAAGGTCCTCAGACTCTCTTAGCAGCCGCACTTTTCCAGGGGTAAAGGAAGTTCTGCACCCCTGAGGCCAGCTGTGTCCCTGTGAATGCCTGCTGTGAGCATGCCTAGATCTCCCTGGCTAGCTGCCTGACTACCTCACACTTCCTGTTTTCTTGCCTTCAGCTGGATCACTTCCTTAATCCTTTGGATTACCTGCCTCTACAAATGCAAAAGACAGTTTGCTTTGTAGTGGTGGCACCTCAGGCCTCCAGAGGTCAGAGATGAATGACATAGGCCACCTAGGGAATATCTGTACTGGCCATTCCATGGGGCTGTACCCAGAGACTAGGTAGACCCTCTGTCCAGGGCTGGCATTATACATTTCTTGCCAGCTTCCTCTATGTTCCCACTCTGAGTACACATTTGGCTCAGATTAATATTGTCACCAAAAAGCTGGCTTTCCTAGGTTACGGTGTCCTTAGGATGAAGGTTTAGGGCTGGTGACACAGTTTACTTGGTAGCATGCATCCCGAGGGCCCTGGACCTGACCCTCTGTACCTCATAAAACTAGGTCTAACTCATGCCTGTAACCCCAGTACTGTAATCCCAGAAGGTAGAGGCAGGAGGATCAGGAGTTCAGGCTCATCCTTGACTATATAGAGCTAAAGTCCAGTCTGGGATGCACGAATCTCTGTCTCAAAAAGAAGGAGGTTTAGTATTAGTCTTTTGCAATCTCTCTCTGTCTCTGTCTGTCTGTGTTCACCCCCACCCTGCTTCGTGTGAGTGTGTGTGTGTGTGTGTGTGTATGTGTGTGTGTGTGTGTGTGTGTCCAGGCTGAAGGATGGTGGCAAGGAGTGAAGCCTTGGCAGAAATGCACTAGCTTCCTGGGGAGAAAAGATGAAAATTCAGGAGATAAGCAGGTCACTACTTAGTCAAGGAGGCTGAAGCCCACAGAAAGTCTGTGTGTCTCTGTCTGCCATCCTCTCTGGGCTTTAGATAGATGCTTGCCTGTGCAGATCTGGAACCTGCTCTGGTGGGCAAGTGTTCTCCACTGCAGCGTGGGGCTTCGTGGGATGGGCAGGACACCTCCTCCTGCCCATGGATGGGCTATGCCTTTGCGTTTGACTTAGTAAGTGGGTAGCTGAGATTATAATAGGAAGAGAAGAATGGTTGTGACGGGGGTGGTGGGGTGGTGGTGGGGGCTAGTCTGAGTGTTTGAGAACAGGATAGAGGGCTGTTCAGGAATGAAGGTTGGAGGACAGCCTACCTGTTGATGTTTACAACTAGGCATCTGTGGAGCATCAATGTCTTTATAAGCACAAAGAGGACAAGGATGCTGCTTGTTAGGAAACTGCCTGAGTGGGTTGAGAAGCTGCCTGGAGGCGCCCATGTGAGGGAGGTGGGGTGGGATAATGGAGTGCACCGTTCAGGAGGGACAGAGGAGCCCACGGGTGGGCTCTGAATGCTCTTGGGAGCCAGCAGACCCTCGTTCATGCTCATGTGGGCACTGGTAGCCAGAAGCTCCTTGTCAGGGCAGGAAACCCAGAAGAGCTGGTACGAGGTATCTCTGTAACTCACAACAGGCTTGCAGAGGTGCACTGAGACCTTTGTAGCCGGTAAATGATTCTGCATTGCTTGGTTGACTTTGAAGCTAGTTGAAAGGAAAGAAAAACAGACAAAAACAGAAGAAAATGTTTATTTTAGAACACCTTCAGCTTTTGAATTCCATCTAGTCAGTTGTCATAGTGGAACGCGGGACAGATGGGCTACAGGACTGAAGGCAGCAATGGTTGCTAACGGTCTTCATCTCAGTGAGTCTCCCAATCAGCACAAGGTTGAGTGTGCGTTATATTTGTAAAGTGTAGTAATACAGAACACAGAAAATTTTTTTTGTTGTTGGTGGTGTTTTCGAGACAGGGTTTCTCTGTGTAGCCCTGGCTGTCCTGGAACTCACTCTGTAGACCAGGCTGGCCTCGAACTCAGAAATCTGCCTGCCTCTGCCTCCCAAGTGCTGGGATTAAAGGCGTGTACCACCACCGAGAACACAGGAATTTTGATGTGCGACTCAATGGAGGGGTTGCAGGACCTACCACCAGAGAAAAGTGGATAAAGGTGTCCCACTTGAGGTTGACATGCTATATCTTGCTCTGTCCTTTGACAGTATGGTACTGTGGTCCTGATGATGCCCTGCCAAGGGTTATACTTCAGAACAAACCTGCCATGGTCCTCGTGGATGTGGGAAAGAGAAGAGGTAGCAGTCTGCAGTGAGCAAACACAACCTCTTACTGCCCATGACTTTCATTTTTCTCCATTACTCCTGTCCCCGTCTCAGCCTGGAGGGGATGTTACCCTCTGTCTAACCCATTCACCTCTCCTCTAAGATGGTCACTAGGGTCTTCCCCACGAGGACTCCATTGTGGGGGTAGTTTGTTCAGCTCAGTGTCTCCAGCATCCGGCCTGTGCCCAGTACTCCTTGCAGTAGCCACGGAGGCACCATGAGCTGCATCCATCAGGTGCGTGAAGACACCGTCTGGACAGAAAGCGATTTGGTTGGCATGGTTCTAGTTTGGAAGGAGTGTTACTGCTGAGTAGTTGGCGGGACCTGGGTGGCAATGCCCAGCGATCCCCCACATGTGTGTCGTCCTTCCGTGTCAGCCTTCTGTGCTGTGACACAAGTGGTAAGGGTGCCAGTTGGCTTTGGGGACCGATCACTCCACTTGAGTATAGACTTCACCTCTGGGGTCCTTGGGGACAGCCATAGCAGCTGAGCTCTATCTAGTCCCTCCCACTGTTAAAATAGCACTCCCCTGCCTTAGAGGAGTCTATAAGGAGACAATGAAGCGGTCTGGGTAGCAGGTTTGGTGGGTACCTAGTACGGGCCAGTGAGACAGGAAAGTAGGCTATGGTCAAACTCCGTCACTTTCTTCTAGGCACGATTCTAAACTTACACACCACAGCAGTGGTGCGGAGCACATATGAGATACAGGATTTGTGTATTGCTTGACATCACCCTTCTGTGGCCTGTCATTTTAAAGCCTCATCATTTAAGATCCATCATTTGGTCATGTGGGAAGGACTGCATGTAGAGTGTAGTGTGTGCTGTGTGTGTACACACTGGGTGTTCCCAATGCAGTGGATGCCCCCCATTTGCCCTTCAGAAAGGCATCAAAAAGCCAGTCAGGCTAGCGTTTGAGGTAAGAAGCTAGCAGAGTAGGAGGTTCCAGTGCTGTCTCCACTGCAGATGGAGCACCTGCTCCTGACTGGCCACGGCTTCACCAGGGCATTTTGGTGGGTCCTGGTGATCATCCAGGAGGGGATACAGCTGAGAAAGGAGCTGGAAGCATTTGCTGTCTCTTTCTGGAGCCTCCTCCCACCTACTTCAAACCTAGTGTTCTCTATTGTCACTCCCCTGTCCAGGCAGAGGAGTATGTGAACAGCATCTTGTAACCTCCCTGCCCCCTCCCACAGCACATCTGAACAGGAAGGGCATGACTTATGAACTTCATAGGTCAGTATTTCTGTCCAGCGTGACTTTCATCCAGTTCTTGTCTCAGCTAAGAAGCAGAGGCAGCGTGTCTGATATTGATGGAAATCCCACTCTACTTTTCTGTCTCCTCCATTTGTCACGCCCTCCCTTCCTTCCGGCTCCACTCACAATCTCTGGATCATATATTTGCACATCAAGCCAACAGCAGCCTGAAATGCAGGCTCCCGAGGGGAGATATACTCTGCTCTCCATGGTGTACATGGAAGGGCAGCAAGGTCCAGGCCCTGGTGAATGCCTGTTTCCTAGTTAGGTGGGCCCACTGCGATGCAGTGTTTGACTGAAGTTCTGAAATAAAGCAACAATGAACAATGCTAGCATTTCCGGCTGGGATTTCCATGGCAGGAAATAAAGTAGGAACAAGTTGGGATCAGGATGCAAGGTGCTGTGGAGCTACCCACCCCTCTCCAGGGTTCCCTGGGGCCTTTAGGGGCCTTGCCAATGTGATGGGCTCAGAGTGTTCTGGCTTTGGCAGATAGTGTGCATTCCTGGAGGGTGTAGAAGATAGTTAGTGGTTGGTTCCCAAAGATAGCCACGGCCTAGTTCCTGGGACTGATAGATGTTATTGTGTCAGTCAGAAGCGATTTTACAGGTGTAATTAGGTTGGGATCTTGAACAGGAAGATGATCCCGGATCCTCTATGTTGTACCCAATGTCTTTCTCTAGAAGGAGACAGGGGAGACTCCGCTTTGGGGGAGGAGCTGGGGCTACTGTGGTGGAGGAAGTGTGTTGCCATGAGGATGTTCCTAGTCTTCTGGAGGGAATATCCCTGCTACCAGCTGCAGAGCAATCAGGTGACCCTGGCTAGAGTGAAGTGCATGCTGTGCTGATTTATCACCCGGGCGATGGGTAACAGACAAACTTGTCAGTCTGATGTCACATCTTGGTGCCTTGCAAGATGGAGGTGGGCGCGACTCAAGCCGAGTGGCGTAGGTGAACGAGGTCTGGACAGGGTTGGCCTAAAAAGTGGGAGCTGCAGGCTCAGCCTGTCCAGAAGTGGCCAGACAGCACAGCTGTCCCAGGGGTTTCCTGTACCTGGGGCTGCAGTCCGCAAACAACACTGGATCTGATTTTACTATCCGTGTGGCCCTATGTGAGCAGAGATCTCACTGAGGTCTACCCCCCAGGGTGGACAGACACGCAAGGACTCCACCATCATCGCCTTTGTGCTCCATAGTGTTAGAGGAAATGACAGAGTGTGCTTAGGAAACATCGCCGCCCCCCCCACCCCCCAAGAGGATCTAGGCAGAAATGTGAGCAGGGCAGGAGAACAAGCTGGGCATGCCATTTAAGGAAACCTTCTGTGGATTCCTGACAGGGAGTCCCAGAGTGATCTGTCTCACCTGAAGCCCAGCATGCCTGGGAGGGCGTGCCCAGGTGTGTGAAGCTGGAGGTCTTTGAGCGATTTTGACCCTAAAGGCCATGAAATAGCTACATGGGAGCAATGAGAACCTCAGCTTTAAAAGATCCTCTGGGAACCAAGAGGTGGGGTGCTCAGTGGTGGAGCACATGCCAAGCATTACAAGCTTCTATGTTCATGCCAGCACCAACTCTCTCTCCCTCACTCTCCCTCCTCTCCTCTCCCCCTCTTCTCTTCCTCCCTCCCCCCACCATACTAAGAATTAATAAGTGGATTCGTAGGCAGGGAGGAGGGGTAGAGGAGGAGCTTAGTCGCTAGCTTCAGGAGCTGTATTTTGCTAGGCCTTGTGGGTAACTGGACATGCATATGAATGAAAGAGGAATCCAGATGATTTCCTTGCCAACTCAATCCTGAGGTGAGAAGACAGCACAAAGGCGTAGAAAGCCTCAGTCCTGCACTGCACCATCTCAGATGCTGTCACACAAGGGTCTGCTGGCTCTCTTACTAAAGGCTACTGCACCCACCAGAGCGGCCGCCCGATTGCATTGGTGGTGGCTTGTGAGCCACAGGTTCACTCAAGGCGAGCAGACGCCCGCAGATGCACTTGGCATGAAGGAGTCGGGTCCAGGTCAAGACAGCTGTGCTTCCAGTTGGAAGTCTTCCTGATGATTCTCCCTGCTTGTCCTGGAGCCTTGAGGCAGGTGCACGGCGGCAGGCATCCCAAGAACGGACTTCAAGTGCAGCGCAATATCCAAGCTGGTTCAGTTTGCTCTGTGGGGCCTGCAACCTATGTCCGAGCTCACATCCTAAATAGTAATCCAGGAAGAGCCCAGTGGAGGAAGGAGGGATGGAGAGGACAAAGGAAGGAAAGGGAAAGGCAGAGAGGGAGCAAAGTAGGAGCAGAAGGCATGGAAGCCGGCACAGGGGCCTGCAGAGAAGGAAGAATAAATGTTTTGCCTCGGCCTCTGAGGAACAGAACTCCTCCACAGGGAAGGAAGAAGACGTTGGTACTGTGAAGCCACCGAGCCTCACTCTGTACACCTGCCTGCCTGAGAGTGGGCAGCAGTGTTGCCCAGTGGTGTGACGGGCAGGGTGCAATCAGAGTAGCTCCTCACCTACCAGGAGCATTGAGGTGGAGGGACACTGCTGCCTAACACCCCGCCTCCCATCCAGGGTGTGAGCCTGGCGTGAGTGGAATGGCCCAGTCGCTTTCTTTATGGAGTAGGTCTTTTCTCCTAGGAAGAGCTGTGAATTCAGAATTTTACCGTCATACACGTGGTGAGGAGAGGCGATGCCTGTCACCCGACAGTCCCTGTCTGTCACACCTGTCCACCCGAGGATTCTCAGTGGAGTTCTGAGATTACACAGTCAAGCAGGTTCTCTCCTTACTTCTGCGCTTCTCCCCTCAGGCTGCTGAGTTGAGGTCTTGCTTATGGGCAAGGAAGAGTGAAAAAATCGGAGACAAAAAGAAGAAAAGCGGCCTGGGAGAGTATTATGAGAGAAACAGGCATCCCGGCCCCTCAGCGTCTCTTCTGCTCAGTGGAGAGGCCAGTGGAGAAGGCCAGAGCACCCACTTTCCAGATGCTGGGCATCTAGGATGCAAGGGACTCCAGAGGGCTCTGGCTGGAGCTCTCTCACCTATGTCTGTACATCTGTGGTGACGTCTTAGGAGCTGTGACACCTTCACACAGAGCGTATGGAAGAGCAGCCGTGGCAGCTACCACTGACCTATGGACTGGCCTCATTGAGCTCCTCTGTTTCTGACAATAGATTCTAGTATGGCAGTTTACAAAATCTGCTTTCCCTTCCACAGTCTTCAAGACATACCTATCCCTTGGATATTGCTTCTTCATGATCTCTGTCACCTCAGCCCTTGACAGGACGCAGCTGGCTGTCCATCACTGCTCTTCACATCCATGCATTTTGTAGTTTTCATGGGGGAAGGAGACAAGAGTTATTTGAAAATTAGTTAATGTGAGTTCTTTCTTAGCAAAGATGAGTAAGAAATGTAGCTTAAATTAAAGTGATTAAATCTTTATAAATATAAGTATAATTGAATATTTTTATGTACATGTATGTTCATATATATAGGCATTAGCATATGTACACATGCTACATAGCATGCACTTGTATGTGTGCATGTGTATATGTATGTTTGTAGACACATGCAGACATTACACATGATATTTTCCTGCAATGGCAGTTAGGACGAGGTGGACCTAGAGACTTTGCTCAGAGGCTGAGGAGAGAAGAGGAAACCTGGAGGTTAGGCTTGAACTTCTGTAGCCATCTGTGACCAATCCCCAGCCTCAGCATGAAGCCACCAGATTGAGGAGCAGCATCATGGAGAGAAATGAGATCGCAGCCAGAGCCCGGAAGTTCAGCTTACTTTGGAGCATGTTGGTTATATGATCCAAGCAACTCCTTTCCCGATTTAAGCCATTTTGACTTAGGTTTTTCTCTCTGGAAATAAAGCTGTTCTAGCACGCGTGTATTTTCTCGTGAATACTGTATAGGAACCCCAAGAAAGTAAGTATACCAGTATGTCTGCCTCATGAAGAAACTCCATATCAACGGTCAGGGCTCTGACATACTCTCATGGAGATGAGAGGCTGCTCTGTTGGACTTGTCTTGGGTGTTATTTTTAACTACAGCGACGTGTGTGTTTACTTGGAGATGAGCTGGCCAGCTTGGCGACATAGTCATAGTAGGACCTGGATCCAGAACTGTAGCTTTCATCCTCTCCAGATACTATGGGTCTAAAGCCCACACTTTTTCCCACCATTTCTTTGAATAAGAGAGGTCTGCCATTGCCTGTTTTTTTCTGCATGGATGCGATGGGGGATGGGATGGGGGGATGCAATGGGGGATGCGATGGGGGATGTGATGGGGTGTTCAGGAGATCATGCAGGGCTTTCCAGCCCATTGCTGTTCTGTGGAGGGCTCGAGCCTGAATGTTTTTGAATGATTAGTTTATTGGGATAAGTGGATGTGCATATAGTTAACAATGTTGAGCATGCTTATGGAGTTCTGCTACATAGTTACATGTTAAGAGGCATTCCTTACTAAGAAGTATGTTTGGGAAATGCAATAGTATTTAAATTTTTTAACTTAATTTATTTACTTAATGTATATAAGTACATTGTGGCTGTCTTTGGACATACCAGAAGATGGTTGTGAGCCACCATGTGGTTGCTGGGACTTGAACTCAGGACCTCTGGAAGAGCAGTCAGTGCTCTTAACCGCTGAGCCATCTTTCTAGCCCCCTATTTTTTTAAATTTATGTTTCAAACAATAGTAGAAATGCCTTTTCAAATTTGCCAGTTTAATGAAAGATGATGAAGTAGAAAATTAAGAATAAATTTCTTTCATTCATTGAGAAAGCCCCAATTCCCTATTTGTTGGTCTACACTCTTGTTTTCTTAGTATGTGTGTTAGTTACTTTTCTATCACCCTGACAAAATGCCTGATGAGGCAACATTAGGAGGGGAGGGTCTGTGTGGTTTACAGTTGGATCTTACACTCCATCACTGTGAGGAAGGTGTAGTGGCAAAAGAGTGCCATCCACAGGCAGGAGTAGAGACACAGGAGCTGGCGCCCAGCTGGTTTTCTCCTTTTATCTAGTTCAAAACCTCTGCCAGGGATGATGCCACCTGCATTCAGGGCTGGTCTTTCTTCTTACTTAAACCCTTCTGGAGACACCCGCCTAGACACACAGTGGTGTGCTTCCATGGTGATTTTAAATCCTGTCGTGCTGACTGGCATTGGCCCTTCCCGGTATGCTTAGCGGCTTCAGGGGTGCGGTTGTTCCTGTCTTGCCTACTTTCCTTTCTTGCACTGACCTCCCAGCTAAAATCCAGCATTTGAAGGCAAGGATTTAAAGATGGATTCACTGAGGCATGGTGGGAATGATTGAATTACAGACACAGTATTTCTAATTATTTTTAAGGATAGGTTTGTGTTTTATTTATTTTCTTTTTATTTATTCTTTTCTCATATAATACATCCTGACTGCTCCCCATCCTGCGCTTCTCCCAGTCCTCCCAAATCCACTTCTTCTCACCCCCTACATCAACTAACTCCTCCTCTGTTTCCTTTCAGAGAAGAGCAGGCCTCCCAGGGATATTAACCAAAAAACAAACAAACAAACAAAAAAAAAAAAACAAAAAAAAACCCAAAACAAAACAAAAAAACCAACCCCCCCCCCCAAAAAAAAACCACGGCATAACAAGATATAACAAGACTAAGCACAAACTCTTATATCAACTCTGGACAAGGCAACCAGGAGGAGGAGAAGGGTCCCAAGAGCAGGCAAAAGAGTCTAAGATACCCCAAATCCCACTGTTAGGAATCCCACAAAACCCCCAAGCTAAACAACCAGATATATTCAGAGGCTCTAGCTCAGATTCATATAGGCTCTGCCGATTGCTATTTTGGTCTCTGGGAGCCCCTACAAGCCCTGCTAGTTGATTTTGTGTGCTGTGTTCTGGTTTCCTGACAGCCGCCCCCCATTACAATCCTTCCTCCCGGACTTCCGGTGGGATTCCCCTAAACTCATCTAATGTTTGACTGTGTTTCTCTGTACCTTCCCCATCAGCTGCTGGGCTAGGCTAGGCACCAATCTATGAGTATAGCAGAATATTGTCAGGAATCATTTCATTGATTTTTTTTTTCTTTAAGTCAGTTGTGTTTGGTTCTACCCTAGGTTTCTGAGCCATCTGGCTTCCTGTTCCTGGTCATTCAGGCAGTATCTGGCATGGGCTCCCTCTTGTGGCTTGGGCTTCAGGTTAGATCAGCCATTGATGGCCACCCCCACAAGCTGTGAGCACCATTGCACCAGAGCACCTTATAGGCTGGGCAGGTTGTGGGTGGAAGGAAGGTTTAGTGGTTAGGTTGGTGTCCCAGTGCCACTGGGAAGCCTTGCTTGGTTACAGAAGATGGCTGGTTCAGGCTCTGTTATCCTCCATTACTAGGAGTCCTCCCTAGGGTCAGCCTCATAGGTTCCAGGAAATTCCTGCTGCACTTGGTTTCCTTATCACCTCATCACTGCCCCTCTATTCCTGTTCTATCTCTCTCTCTTCACTCTCTTCCCTCCATCGCTCCCTCCCCAACCAATCCCTCCTGTTTCCATGCACATCCGCCCCCAGTCCACCTGCAAAATCTATTCTGTTTCCTCTGTCCCCTGTAATGTGCAGCGAGGGAGTGAATATCAGATGTCACCGATAGAATCAATGTCATAGAAGCACAGAAGTGTTCACGTCTTTCCTCTTGTGTGTGTGTGTGTATGTGTGTGTGCGTATTCGTGTGTGGTTCAGACTGGGAAGTGTATATGTACACATGTGCAGAGCCCAGAAGTCAATCTCAAGTGTGTTTCTCAGGAGTGCTGCTTCTTGAGACGGCCCCTCACTGAGACCTAGGACAGCTGGTTAGGTTAGCCTGCTTATCCACATTGAGCCCTCCAACCCCAGTTTCTTGTCTCTTCAGTACTGGAATTTCAACCGTTTTGCTTGGTTTCCTGGCCTCAGTGTCAGGTTCCCACACTTTACCACCAGCAGCGGCCTGTGCTTTCTGTCCTTGTGTCCTTGTGGTGAAGGTTCTGCCAAGCACTGCTCTCATTTTTGTTTTTGTTTTTGTTTTTGTTTTGGTTTATTGGTTTTTTTCGAGACAGGGTTTCTCTGTGTAGCCCTGGCTGTCCTGGAACTCACTCTGTAGACCAGGCTGGCCTCGAACTCAAAAATCTGCCTGTCTCTGTCTCCCAAGTGCTGGGATTAAAGGTGTGCGCCACCACTGCCCGGCTGAGCACTGCTCTCTTTGACAGTGATCTTATTTAGATAAATTACGGATATAGTGTTGTAGAAAAGGGAACCAAGGCTTACGAGGAGGACTCCTGATGAAGTTTGGACAGAAGCAATCACTTCTAAACTGGAGAGATGTCCACAACCCTAGGAAGAAACACACTTCAGTGTGTGGCAGAGTGAACTGTGTGACTAGCCGTAGAGAAGTTTGCTTGTGCTGTGTGTGCTCCGTATGCTCTCTCAGCGCATGTGCCTGCGCTACGCTAATGGTTCCTGGGCAGCTAATTGCTTCAGAGCATTTAGATTCGCTCTTCTTACCCCCTCACCCCACACCATTGTGTGGTCGGGTTATCTTTTTATTTGTGACAGGAGCTGGAGATCCATTTTCAGTTACCTCCCGGAAGAGTGAAAAGAACACTTCATGACTTCTATTTATGTGTTTGTTAGATGGCCCGGCACACTGTGCATGTCTCCTGCTCACAGACAAAAGAACGCTGCTTTACTAACAGGCATTACTCTTTCTCACAAGCTAGAGATTGCAGCGGAGGGAAAAATGGGAACAAGGGAAAGAAAGAGTAGGAAGTTTCCAAAGTATGCAAATGGGAACAAGGGTCTCAAAGTTAACCACGTTTTCTTTATCCTGAAGTAAGAATAGGATACTTTCTGATTCCCTGGTGGGACAGATCCTCATCCAGTACAGTGCCTCCTCCGCTGTGAGCCTTACGGCCTGAATGCGGTCCTTAGCACACATCTACAGATCTGGATAGGCTGGCACATGTTGGCAACCCCAATACTGAGAAAGGGGAAACACACACGTTCCCGGGTCTCCATGGCCAGCCAGTGCAGCCCAATGAGTGAGCTCCAGGGCAGTGAGAAACTCTCAAAAATAAATAAATAAATAAATAAATAAATAAATAAATAAATAAATAAATAAATGGTGCTGCTAAGTGGCCGTGGCACATCCCTCTAATCCCAGCACTTGGGAGGCAGAAGCAAGTGGGTCTCTGTGAGATCGAGACAAGCCTGGCTCCAGGGCAGTGAGAAACTCTCAAAAATAAATAAATAAATAAATAAATAAATAAATAAATGGTGCTGCTAAGTGGCCGTGGCACATCCCTCTAATCCCAGCACTTGGGAGGCAGAAGCAAGTGGGTCTCTGTGAGATCGAGACAAGCCTGGGCTACACACAAAAACCTTGTCTCAGTGAATGAATGAATGAATGAATGAGTGAATGAGTGAATGAATGAATATAAGCAATTGGATCTCTGAGTTCGAGACCAGCCTGGGCTACACAGAAAAACCCCATCTAAATAAATAAATAAATAAATAAATAAATAAATAAGTGAGTGCATGGTGCCTGAAGAATGACACCTGGGTTTCTTCTGTGACCTACACATGTGTACTTGCACATACATGTGCACAAGTATGCAAACACACATAAACACCAAATGAAAATATTCTTGACTTCCTGAATATTCCAGTTTGTAAATTCTTCATTCTTCAGTAATTGCAGATAATAAACTGTACTTGACACTCAACCTTTCCAAATGGAGTTATACTATTAGCAAACAGTGAAGATTGTGTACCCAGGGGGTTGGTGTGAAGGTCAGGTGGCATGGCACACTACCATAGCTATGACAGTGTTATATCAGGACATGCCTCAGGGCACTGTCCTTTCCGAGATCACTTGAAGGACGACCAGGTGAGGGTTTCCCCAAACACCATATGGCATCAGGAACAGGCTTTAAGAGACCCTCTCTCAATCTAGGTGGGATGCCTGCTCATATTTCTCGGCCTCTGCCAGGAAACAGTGGCTTCCAGAGAACTCTTTTAAAAGCCAGGACTGTAGAGTTTTAGCAGTCATTTACTGAGGAGGGGACAAGATCCTTTCCATTAGGGTCTTCTGGTCATTTCCATTCGTCCTTGGGCGGGGAGAAGAAAAGGCCCTTGTACTGGCTAGTTTTGTGTATCAACTTGACAGAGTCTGGAGTTATCACAGAGAAGGGAGCTTCAGTTGGGGAAGTGCCTCCATGAGGT
>NW_022196911.1:13407945-13429936 GCF_008632895.1 Mastomys coucha
CCTCTGCCTCAGCTCCTGCTTCCTGACCTGCTTGAGTTCCAGTCCTGACTTCCTTTGGTGATAACAGCGATGTAGAAGTAAGCTGAATAAACCCTTTCCTCCCCAACTTGTTTCTTGGTCATGATGTTGTGCAGGAATAGAAACCCTGACTAAGACAGCCCTGATCTTCTTTTAGTGATGTGACTGATGGTGGGGTGCATGGGGACCGGTCAATACACGTCCCGGAAGTTACTTTGTAAATCAAATCTCCATCTTTAAGTTATTTATTCCTTTTTGTTGTGGTTCATGAAAATTCAGTTGAAAATTCTTTAGCCTCCTGGCTGCTTGACTTGGGAGTAGACGTGGCTTTACTTAGGGAGCATCAACATCACAGGAGACAGGGTAAACTAAATGTAGATGAAAGTTCACTGGCCCTCTGACCAGGGCCCTGCACCTGCTAGAAGACATCTGTCCAGAGCCCTGCACCTGCTGGAAGACATCTGTCCAGGGCCCTGCACCTGCTGGAAGACATCTGTCCAGAGCCCTGCACCTGCTGGAAGACATCTGTCCAGAGCCCTGCATCTGCTGAAGGACATCTGTCCGGAGCCCTGCACCTGCTGGAGGACATCTATCCAGAGTCCTGTACCTGCTGGAGGACATCTGTCCCTAGAGAGTAGCCTGTCTAGACTCTTCAGACAAATGGAATCCTAAAATTAGTGATGTCCTGTGACTGGATCCTTTCACTGTGGAACTTAATGTTTCTAAGCCCCATCTACCCCGGCATTTCTTTGTCACGCACTATGGCTGCACCATGAATTTATTTGTCAAGAAGTCGATATATGTTTGAAATGTTTCCACGGTTTGGCTGTTGCACAATGCTTTCAAGAGCATTTTTGTGTGACCTTTTTTTGAGGCTATATCTTTTTACTTCTTGTGAAAATACCCAGGTGCAGAGCTGCTGTGTTGTCCGAGAGCCCTCCATGCTTTAAAGCTGCTCTGCTTGTTTTTAAGTCATTGCGATTCGGGGACATGCAGTTCTCACCAACGTTATAACTGTTCTTTCCACTATTTCTACGCTGGTGGCTTTGACCATGCTGGTGGCCATGGTGTGATGTCTCCCTGTGGTTTAGATGTGCATTTCCCAAGTGACCCATGACATGGAGGCCCTTTCTTGGGCATTCGTATGCCTTTCTTGGAGAAACATCTATTTAGGTCAGTTTTCTCTCCTTAAAAGTTGTGTCTGCCAATGGGCCCAGTGTGCAAAATGTCTTATGATTTCCCCAAACAGCACAAACTGGGGACCAAACACGCAGGCTGGTGGGATACAGTTCCCATTCAAACAGCAATGATCTGTCTCTCACCATTGAGTTGTAAGAGTGACTTACATGTCCTAGAAACATATGCTCCAGACACCATTTGCCATTGCCTCTCTCCCAGGATGTCAGTTGTCTCCCTGTTCATGAGGATATCATCACTTACTGACTAATTCTCTAACATTTGTGTGAATTCTCAAATTCTCCCTCATGCAGTCCCACTGGAGTCACGATACAGGCAGCCCATGGAGCTAACAGTAGGGTATGCATTCAGAAGCTGTTTGTGTGGAATAAACTTGATGCTATGGTGAACACTAGCCAGTGCCCAGGTCTAGCCAGTGCCCAGGACTATGGGTCACAGAAGACACATTGAGGACGGCTGAAGTCTGGACTGTTCAACAGTCTCACATTCCTTCAGTTTCCCTTTATGGATGGTCACCCTGCAACCTTACGTGGTGATGAAAAGCTAAATGTGTAAAGCCCCTGGGTCCTGTCCCCTGGTGCCTTTCTGTTGTGGTTTGCTTCTCATGGACAGTCGCCAAAGTACGGAGCCAGCAGAGGTGGAGGCCCAAGGCCAAGTCTTTGATGAGGGGGGTTGCCTTTTGCCAAGTTCACATCCACCTGCCAGGTGGAGCTGGAGGGCATGGTGTCATGTCAGGTGTGCAAGCCTCATTGCCTTTCCCATGGGGTTTATTCCCAGGGATGCAAGAGGGGAGTGAGAGTGGCTTGTATTTCCTCCACAGTACAGCTCACTCATGGCCCCTTTCTGTCAGAATCTCTGCCTTCATGTTCACATTTTCGTCTGATGTCAAGGTCTGAACAGAAGGCGAGGCATTTTACAACTTGAATGCTCTTAACAAGCATATTTACCTTTCTAGTCAGAATGTTATAGGCCTGGGTCTGAGGGCAGAGAGGCACATACTCAAGTATCGTGCTTCTTGTGTCCCCCAATAAATAATTAGACCAGAGGCGCATGGCTGGAGAAAGAAACAGAGACAAAAGAGAGAAAGAGTACCTGAAAAAGAGTGAAGAAAATTCCCTTAAGAGAGAAAGTACCTTGAAAAAGAGTGGTTAAGAGCTGAAGGAAAGGCCCCAGAGCGCCAAGCTGCGGAGCCTCCAGACATCTCCCCCACATTTGTGTGTCTTGGGCTTTTTTTTTCTTCTTTTGAACATGCTCCATACATTGTCAGGTGAGGAAGGGATGCCAGGAGGCTAGTCTTCTTTGGCCGACTGGCTTCTTTAAGGTTAATCTTGGCGTAGCTTTTCTCAGCCTCTATTCTTTGATGCCTTTCATGCCTATTTATCTCCCCGTGCTGCGTTTTATGTTCCCTAAACACGCAGACACACTCATTCTCTGGTTTGCATATGATATAAATGGAATCACATTGCTTCAGTTATGTAACTGGTTTCCGTAGGTATCTGCATGCATGCTGATATCAGTGGTAGAGCCTTGCTCTTCCTGTGTGCTTGCTTCTGAGTTGTTTTGTTTTCTGACTTGGACTGGACGGACACTTATTCCTCAGTTCCCTGTGGGTGGACACCTGCCATTCCCTCCTGTTGTTCTCAGTAGCACCGCTTGGAGTACCCATTCACACCTGTCATTCCCACACACAGTGCAGGGTAAAGGACGGAAGTCTCTCTAGTGTGTATCTGAGAATGAAGTGGCTGTCTGTGGGGCACGTGATCTCCAACTGCCATAGACTTTCTGCATTCACTCCAGCTGGTTGTCCAGTAGACGCTCCTACCATCTGGCCATGAGAGTTACCCTTCTCCCCTGCTTGCGGCTGGCGGTGTCACCTGTCACTGGCCACTGTCTCTTTACATTGCTCATTTATGTAATTTTCTTAGTCTTTGTCTTCACAAGAGTTCATCTTGTATTTTGGACATCAATGAAATGTATTATGCAAATGCCATTTAGTTTGTGGCCTATTTTTAACCCTTTTATACAGAAACTTTAAATTTTATGCAGCTAAATTTATCAGCTTTTTCTTTATGGTGTGTTCATTCCGTCTCTGAGCTAAGAAATCTGCCCTCACGCTGAAGTCATAAAAGTAATTTGTCATTCTCTACAAACTTAAAAGTTTTCCTTGTGTATGTGTGTGTGTTTGTGTGTGCATGTGTGCATGTATATGTAGGTGCACACGTTTGTAGGTGGAGGTCAGAGGTAAAGCCTTGGGTTCTGCTACTCAGGAGCTATCCAGTTTTCTTTAGTCAGGGTGTCTTTGTGGGCAGGTAGACTAGCTGGCTGACCAGCAAGCCACAGGGATCTGCTGTCTCTGCCTCCTCTGCTGGGGTTGAAGCTCATGCTCTCGCACCTGGCTTTTAAAAACTGTTTTACATAGATTCTGAGGATTGAACTCAGGTTCGTGTGCCAGTGTGGCAAATCCTGTATGAACTGAGACATCCCCCTATCTCTCTTTGCTTGCTTGCTTTCTTGTCCACTGTGGTACAGGCCTTCGGTTTGTGAATAAGATGACCTGCTTTTCTTAGCAGCACTTTGTTGGCTTACCCATCCTTTCTGCATCCGTTTGCATCTTCACCTAGGGAGGCTGCTGACTGGTTCCTTAGGGACACAGGGATTTCTGACCTTTGCTCTGCTCCAGTTTCTAACTTGTACCCAAACCATTCTGTTCTAGTCATTACCTGCTTAAGATAAGTCTTGATGTCAAACACAGTGTGTTTCTCCTGCCTTATCTTATTTTGTTTATAAGTTATTGTAGCTTTTCTTGATTTTTTTTTTTAATTGAAAATGTATTTTTTGTTTGTTTTTTCGAGACAGGGTTTCTCTGTATAGCTCTAGCTGTTCTGGAACTCACTCTGTAGACCAGGCTGGCCTCGAACTCAGAAATCCTTCTGCCTCTGCCTCCCAAGTGCTGGGATTAAAGGCGTGCGCTACCACCGCCCAGTGAAAATATATTTTTTAATATTGCGTAGTCTGAGTTCCCCTTCTTCATCTCCTCTCAGATCCTCCACACTCATTCAACTCCATGCTTTCTGTCTTTCTCTCTCTTTAGAAAACAGGCAGCCAAGTTAAAAAAAAAAGACATTAAAAATAAACAAACCAACAGAGAAAAAGCACGAGAAACAGATATACAGGCAGAGTTTCATATGCACTCAAATAATGCATAAAAACGTAAAATCAGAAATCATAATATCTTTGCAAAAGATCAGTAAGGCTAAAAAAGGGCCCAAACAAAGCATTATAAGACAAAAACAAAACAAAACAAAGCAAGATGCCAGCGTTGTTGACATCGACTGCTGGGCATGGGACCTACCCTTAAGTATTTGTATACATGGTGAGACTCTACTACAGAAAATGAAATTTTTCTTTGTGAGTGGCCAATTGGTCAATAGTTTCTTAGTTAGGAATGGGAGATCATGTCTACTTCACCTCTCAGTACTGAGACCCTGTCTGGCTTGAACTCTTGTAGGCCTGGTGGATGCTCCAAGTTCATGTGTGTGTCAGCCCTTTTCTGCTGGGAAGATACACCTTCCTTGGTGTCATTCGTCCCCTGTGTCTCTCATGGTCTTTCTGCATAGCTCCCTGAGCCGTTATGGGAGGAACATGATGGAGACATCCCATTTGGGACTGAGTTTTTCAGGGTGTCACTCTCTATTGCTGCTCTTCATGGTCTTGCACAGTCCACCCGTGTTTGTGGACAGCTTGCCATTGACACAACTCTTTTATCTAAGCACACAAACTTGCTTTCAATGAGATAAGATATTGTGTATGAAGTGCCCATGTTGATTGATGGACTGCAGCTCTTTGGATCAACTCAGGGTTCTTGAATATGCTAGCACTCCTGATGCAACCATATAACTTGTGCGATGTGCCTTGTAACCAATGCAATGCCTATGCAGGTGTAAGTCATCGATGCTGCAATCATGAAAACGAGTGGGGTTTTTTTGGAGTATTTCACCTACGCTGAGCATCTGCTAGTATATAACTTGATTGCCGGTAGATGAATATGCTTGATTTCTATCATTTTCTTTGTGTGTCAGGTAGCCTGGGTATGTTCAGGACATTGATTCAGCAGCAGCACAGGTAAGCTCTGAGGTGGGACAGGCTTGAACTCTTCCTCCATTCGGTTATTTATCATCATCTCTCCGAGTTAAGCTTTTCTCTCTTAGGAAGTATTGAATATGAAGAATATTGCAGTATGTGATGTTCTGTACCTGGTAGACAAAAGCAAGGTGGATTTTAACAGGAATGTAATTTCCTGCTGTTTTGATAAGAGGTTTCAGATGCACAGGTTTGACCTGCCATTTCTGCCCTCGTGGACCACATGGGTTCTGGTCTGACGAGAGAAGACTTGGAGTGTTTCTGTTCTTTGCTGTTATCTTTGTGATTCTAGCATTGCGTTGTTAGTGTTTTAGGGATGTACATCTTGCATTACATAGAATATTGGCCCTTTAAGGCTTAACAAAGCTTGATGTATCACCCAAGTACTGCAAAGAAAGCAAGGTGGGCCAGGCCGGACACCAACAGCCAGGTCTTCCTGGTGGATGTCGGTTGATTTGGGCTGTGTAAGCCAGTGGCACCTTAGGCTGAGCCCAAACTCCTGATGTGAACATCAAGCAGTTCATGGAAACTGGAGGTTTGAGGGTTGGAGGCCAGTCTGCATTTCATAGTAAAACCTTATCTTTGGTCAGTGAGCTTGTGACCATACTTGTAACCATGCATGAATGCCTGCATTCACCTAGATGTGCAGGTGAGCCAGGCAGGCTAGGGGCTTGATGTTCTTTCTAGGTTGGCTATCTCACAGTGAGTAGGAATCTTATGTGATAGGAACTGAATGAGCTGTGGCCATCTCACAGTAAGTAGGAGTCTTATGTGATAGGAATTGAATGAGCTGTGGTCAGCAGTTGGGGAGGATGACAGGAAAGAGGGATGCTGGGAATTCATAAAAAGAAAGAGCTTGTCTTTCCTGAACTGCTGCAAACTGTAGCAGAGCTGAGATGTGTCTTCTTTTCCTGCCTCCATTCTCCTGGCTTCCTCTCCCTGGGGCATCAGGAAGGTGTGTCACATAAACAGAGGCACTTAAGGACCACACTGTTTAGAGCTTTAACCACACAGACCACTGATGTTGACTTCAGAGTGAACAGACTGCACTCTTCAAGCAGTGTCTTTTAGCTCAAGCCACCCGATTCCGACTTGTTCAGCAGAGCTAGTTAGGAATTTTGTCAGCTCCAAATATAGCTAGGCTTTTTATTCCGTTACTATCCCCTGTCTGTCCACACTGTAGAGAATCCAGGCTTAATTTTGCAAACTGTTCCATCTGTCGCCAGCCCCATTGTGTTGCTTCTGCAAGTGGGAGGGCAGGCTGCCCACCTGCCCACACTCTCTTGGTGGGAACCTCTTCCACCCTGGCTTGGGAGTAGTAGAGGAGCGCCAGTGTGCCTGGTGACACTGGGTTCCTGTTGAGCTTTGGCTGTTTTGCTATGTATTACAATATTTAATATTGGTCTCCAAGGGATGAGAAAATCTGCAGGTAGACCCAAGTGATGCTATGTGACCTTGCTCTCTAGTTGGTGAATAAAGATGCCTACAGCCTATAGCTGGGGAGAACTGGGCTGGGCTGGGCTTGGGATTCCTGGTCTTGGGGTTGGAGGAGAACCATGAGGAGGAGAAGGTGGAGAGAGGAGGAAGCCACCATGGAGTAGGAATCATGGAAACAGCCATGAGGGTGAGCCAGCTGGATTTAAGAGCTGCCCAGATGGAGCATGGCAGATTATAAAAAGGGGTTATTGATGGGGAGATAGATTCTAACAGCACAGAGGGTAGATATCTGTCCAGCTCTAGTGTGGATTAAGGCTTATTATATTAATGAAAGTTGTGTGTCTTTTATCCCAGAACTGAATGATCAAAGACAGGGTAGAAACCCCTGGGTTGACATTAAATATTTTCTACAACAGGTTCATTCCCTTGCACCTGTTTCATCCCCTTTCCCTCAGAAGGGCTTTTTTTACTTTCTTCCTGTGGGGGAACAGTTAGTACTGCATATATGAACATGGATGTGGGGTAATCTACTGGGGCATGGTCAGCCCAGCAGCAGTGTCCACTCTCAAAGAGAAACTACTCTCCCTCCTTCTGCAGCCACCAACTGGCAATAACTCCTGAGTTGGGGTGGGGCCTCCGGAGCCTTCCCACTCCATGTTGGAATTGTTAACTAATTTGATCTCCTGTGTGTTGTATGTAGGTAATCACAGCTGCTGTGAGATCATGTCAGGATGGTGTTTCATAGCACTTCTCCTTGTCCTATCGTCCTGACATTCTTTGTGCCCCCTTTCATGATGTTCCTGAGCCTTGGTGGGGCTGGGTGGGAGTTGGGTGATACAATTGCACTGTTTGTGGCTGAGAACTCACATTGCTTATTCTCAGACCTTTGAACAGTTATGAGTCTCTACATGAATCACTACCATAAGAAGCTTCTTGGCCGAAGACTGAAAGCAGCACAGATTGATGGGTATAAAAACATAATCGTGTAGAAGACAGGTCTCTCAAGGGAGGATTAGCTACCCCATAAACTGTCTCCCCCCCCCCCCCCCCCCCCCCCCCACGTCATTGCACCAGTGGGCACATCCTGCCTGAGTGGTTGGTATTGTAGCAAACAGGTTCCAGTGCTGGGTAAGAGAGTTGATGCTTTTTACTCTCCCAGTAGCACCCATAACACCCCTAGCATTGTGTAATGGCAGAGAGAGAGAAAGAGAGAGAGAGAGAGAGAGAGAGAGAGAGAGAGAGAGAGAGAGACAGAGACAGAGAGAGAGACAGAGAGAGAGACAGAGAGAGAGACAGAGAGAGAGACAGAGAGAGAGAGACAGAGAGACAGAGAGACAGAGAGACAGAGACAGAGAGACGGAGAGAGAGACAGAGGTTCAAGACTGGTTTTTCTGTGTCCCCTATGTCCCACAGCCAAAGGTCAAAGCTCACACCAATGTGTTTTATTTGTAGGAATCTACTGACCCTTGGTGGTGGATACATGTTTATGTGTAAGGGTAGTTGGGCAGGTAGCCGTGTGTGGTCTGCGCCCCACGTTGTTAGAGCCCTTGAATCCCAGTTCTCCCTTGTTGGCAGGGAAGTTCAGCCCTTGTTGGCAGGGAAGGGTGTTGGAAAGGGCAGTGTCTCACTGTAGCTCTCTCCTGGACACCCCACTCCCACCTATGTGCAGCTTCCTCTTCTGTGCAGCTGCACATTGATTGCCCCCCTTGTCTCTTAGAGTCTGATATAGATACGTGTGCCTAGCTTCACCCTTAACTCATTTTACACTAGGAAACTTGGTATCAAGGCAGACAAAGTTGACTCTTAGACTCTGGGTTTAAAGTCCAGCCTTCTCCCCAACTCCCCAACCCCAGTTGAGTAGTTTACTGAGAAGGGAAATGTTCTCCTCTGGCCTACATTATATTAAATGAAGTTACAAACACTTGCCTGCTCCTGGAGCTGGGTGAGCAGCTATACCAGAGGACATTCCCAGGAGCAGAGAAATCAGCCTTAAAGGTCAGTATACTAGAGCAAGGCAGGCCTATTTCTCCAGGTGATCCCATTTCCTGGAGACATAGAAAGCATCACCCAATGGTGCTTTTCGTCCCTAACACAGTTGCCAATTGCTGATGCTGTTGCCCTCTCTATGAGCCGCACCTCTCTGGCCCCCTGAGCAGTCCTTACCCTTCTGTGTAGAAACAAAGCTGCTCCCACCTCCTGCCCACCTTTGCAGATTTCTGAGAGTGAGCTACATAGCTGCTGCACCTTACCTGGTTATATTTTATAATTTAATTTATTTTTCAAGAGCGCGGTAGAAACAAACATTGTGTACTTTCTTGGTGTGTTCCATGTGATGTTTTGACGTTTCATGTATTGTTTAAATCAGGGTAGACATATTCATCATCTAAGATTCATCATGTCCTCCTGTGAGAACATTTCCTCTCCTTTTTTTTCTGGCAGTTTGAGAAGCACAGTCTGCATTGTTATCTTTAGTGTGACGGCTATGCCTCTGCTCCTGTCCAATTGGAACTTAGCACCCAGCAGTCAGCTTTCCCCAGACAACGTTCTCATATTTTACAAGGATTGCCCCATGTCTAAGCTCCGAACGATCCCATTATCCCAGGTGCTTCCGTCTGTGAAGATATGGGAGAGTCAGCCCATCTGTTCAGCTCGGGTGTGGCAGCTGTTCCTTATTACATGGTATTTTGGGGAGCTGGTTGTACAATATCGGCCTGCTTGAAATTGTCATGTGGGTCACCGTAGATATTGGTATAGTGGCAGGTTTCAGTGTTTACTACAAGCAGGGTTCACTCCTAGGGATGATTGTATACATATGGCTTACTTCAAAGGACAATGTGCACTCCCAGTTCTGGAGGTCAAAGGTGTAAACCACTCTGGGGCAGGGCCAAGCTGCCTCCAAGGGTCCTAGAGAAGACCCTTCCTGCCTCTCCAGTGTCCGTAGCCCAGACTCCATGGCTCAGAGAGCTGGAGCCTGACTGTCCTTCGTGTGTGCTTCCGACAGCTGCCACACTGCTTTGGGGCACGCCGTCCTCTGTTGCACAGTGTACTTTGCATATCTGACTGATTATATTTGCAGAGACAGTTTTCTAGTAGGATCACATTCCAAGGTTAGTGTTTAACATGTTTTGGGGGATACCATTCAACCACAGTGCCTGCCGTTACTGCAGACTGGGGCAAGCTTGCCACCAGGCTGTGGCATTCAGCATAGGTGGATCTGCTTTAGGGTCATGATTTTGCCCATCTGGGCTGTGCATCCAGAGTCCCGTTCAGGGACAGCTCTGTTTGCTGAGCCCCTGCTGCATGGCTTTAAAAACAAAACAAAATATTTATTTAGTCACTCAGGGTTTGAGTGACTGGAGTTACATGGACGTGCCACCATGCTGTTCTACGTGGTGCTGTACACAGAACCCAAGGCCTCGTGCGCTAGCCACCCTCGCAGCCTGTCTCTGGCTTTTCATCTCTTGATCCATTTACGGAGTGGGACTTGCTCACCTGTGTGATCTGGCCAAAGCCTTCTGAGTTAATGGAGTTACTGCTCAGCAGGAACACTCTCAAGCCAGATGCTGACAATGTGTTTACCCAGCCCCATGGTGCTGGGCCCCAGAGAAATCAATGTTGACTCTGTCTGGCAGGCACCTCCTGGCTCTCGAAGACTTGCTTTGTCCTGTTTTGTATTTAAGTCCTTGCTCATCATATGCTTAAGTTCTGGCTTGGACCATCTCTCCTGATCTACTTTTTCCTGGCCCTTTGCTCAGGGCGGGACCATTGTTCCCCAGGACTTCACATCTGTCTGTCTGCTCCCTTGGCGCTTGTGTTTCCTCTGCCTGGCTTCGTGAATGCTGATTCTTCCTTCACTTGCTTTGGCCCTTTTGAGAAATCTGTCTGTCTGTCTGTCTTTCTGTCTATCTATCTATCTCTATATCTTATCTACATCTATATTTATTTAAATATACATATTTAAAGTAAATTTTGTTGTATGTAGTAAAAATCTAGAGTGGTGTTATAGATTATTGATAAAAAAAAAAACTTTCACAGTGAAGCATGTGAACACACGAACTGTCTCATGTAGTTAGCACTTAGCATTGTGGCTGTGGTTAGAGTGGCTGCTGGCACCTGCCACTTTAACATGAAGCACATGTGCAGCACAGTCTTCATTCCTGTGCTTCCCAGGCCTCCTACCCCAACTAGAGGGATTCAAATTCTGCTGTTTCAGGCCTGGGTTCCTCTAGATCAGATAGATGGCCAGTCTTTGAGGAGTCATGATCTTGGGGTATGTGGAGCCCTGAAATGAGATCTTCTTCCCCCATAGATTGTATCTCAAGCCCAGCACAGGGGGTATAGCACAGGGTTTGTTTTGCCCAGGCTAGTTGCCAAATTGTAGGCTCAAACATTTCCCCTGCTTCAGCCTCTGAAGTATCGCTGTGATAAGTTCATGATCTGTCAGGTCTGTTGATGTGTAAACTAGTTAGTACTCTGGTTTTATTGGCAACAATTTCTGAGGTTTAAGTGGAGAGTATAAAGTATTATACATTTGCTCTAATCAGGTGGTCGGCATCACTCAGTTAGGGCTGACAAGTTCCAGGCCTTAGGTCTTTGTCTTACATTGACTGATCCCACCCAAGCAGTTTTTAGTTTCTCAAATGGCTCTCTTGTGTTTTCAGTGCCCCCTCTTCAGCCAGCAAGCCAATTCTGGGCTACCTTCCCTTGGTCTCTGTTCACATTGCCTGGGATGGCCTCAGATGGCCTTTGTGTGTGTGTGTGTGTGTAATATCTTTCAATCTTACTATGTTTTCAGGAGTTTGTTTTTGTGTGAGTTACTGAGCAAGAGATTTCTAAGACATTTCTAGCAAATACAGCTTGCATGGGTCTGAGTATCGATGTAGGTCTTTAAGTGCTGGAGTGTGTGTTTCCAGAGATGTTTGAGATGTAGGTGGTGTGGCCTCTTTCTACTGTAGGTCAGTATGAGATACTGTGGAAGCTGGAAATGCAGCTCCTGTCTTCCATTCTTTAAACTGATGGAGATGAAACAGAAGACCTAAGAGTCAAATGACTGCTGGAATGGAGCATTTCCACAAGCAAGATCAGATCTGTTTCCACTGACCTCCAGTCTAGAGTTCCCCTCTCAGAAGGAAGGGTTTTGAGGATCCTGGATGTCAGATGTTGGATTGACTTGTTTTTTTTTTTTGTATGTGCATTAGTGTGACATGTAGTAACTTAGGATCTATGTTCTTATCGCTTCTTCATATGAACATGAACTGGGCAGATGGAGCAGAGGCCAGGGTGCTCTTGGTCTGCACTCTGCTTCTTGCGGAGCTGTGGAGATGACCTGCACATGGACTCCTCAGTCTCTGCTGGTGGAGGAAGAGACTGGCCGCAGGGCCAGTGTCTATTTCATTCTGACCATCTGTTTGCAGACAGGGACCACTGATCTTTCTGTAAAGTACTTCTCTGAAGAGAGTGGTGGCCAGCTCAGAGTTTCTGATCTGGGTTCTGGGTTGCAGCTCACCAGGCCATACAGCTTTGTTGTTGTTGTTGTTGTTGGTTTTGGTTTTGTTTTTTTGTTTTTTTGTTTTGTTTTGTTTTTCGAGATAGGGTTCCTCTGTGTAGTCCTGTCTGTCCTAGAACTCACTCTGTAGACCAGGCTGGCCTTGAACTCAGAAATCCATCTGCCTCTGCCTCCCAAGTGCTGGGATTAAAGGTGAGCTCCACCACTGCCCGGGCTACAGCTTTTCTTACAATCCCCTCTGCTCTACAGAGGGCCAGCTTCCTTGCTGCCCCGCCCCCAGACCATCTCTCCCTGTCTCCTAGCCTGAAGCCAGCCTATACTCTACTTGCAGCTGGTCACACTGAGCCACTGTGAGTGAGCGGACATTGTGATGTTCCAAATGAGCATCTAAAGGGTTCATTTATCTCTTGTGATGACCAGTCCAAGTGTGCTGACCGTCCATGCCTTCAGGGACAGGAACTGAGCACATGTAGTAAGGGGCTTTGACAGAAACTGAGCACACGTGGTAAGGGGCTTTTCTGGTGTCACAAGAGTGAGTGAGAGCAGACTTAGAGAGGACACACCTCCCTTGCATTTATCAGAAGCAAATCTGAATCACTGGTCTTATTTGACCCTCCTGGCTTCCTTTGCCCACACTGATGGCTGGAGGTAACCATACATGTCCTCGCTCACAGGCATTCAGCCTTGTACTTTGCCCTGTTTGCTGTTTTGCCCAATGCCGTGGATGACATTCCAGTCAGTTAAGAAGAGAACAATCATTTCTTGCTGTGCCCACTTGTTTTATTCATGGTGATTTCAGAGATCTTAGGGCCACTGGCCCCCCTCTCTCCCCTCCACCAAGAGTTGCACACACTAGGAAGAAACACAGTGCCCCTGGATGGAGCATCATTTGTCACAGTCTATCGAATGCATACTTCCTGCAAAGAGACCTGGGAAATATAGTGTCTCCTGGGGGGATGTCTTGTACACGGCCCTATTTATGGAGGGTAGAGTGTGTTTCTGGTCGGCTGCTGGCTCCTTCTGCCAGGGTGTTTTTGAAGAAGCCCACTGTTGTCTGAAGTTGACTCACTAAACCTTGGTTATTTTTCTTTTCTTTCTGTTTATAGTTTTTTTTTTTAATTTGATGTCATATTTGATGTAGTCTTGTTAACATTAAGAATCATTTTGGGCATGGGTACACATGAACTCAAAAGCAGATTCTGTGATTAGGTTGGCAGTAGGCATATTGGAGAACCATCCTAGAGGTGTTGAGCAATCCTCAGTTCCCTGCCTTCCAAAAGAAGGAAGCCACAGTGAAGCAGTGGCAGCTGCTGACAGCATGAGGATCCAGAGCCATCTCCACAGGAGTCTCTTGATCTTCCTGTCCAGTCCCACAGGGCTGGCGCATTCTGCTGCTTTTGCATGAAGTCAAAGCAGGTCTTTGTTTTTCAACTCTATTTCAGGACAATTTGAGTGGAAAGAAAAATATATTAGTCATGATCCTCTCTTGGAGCCCAAGCTTCAGAGGCCCAAAGATACTAAAGGGTTCCTGGTCGTCCACACTAGCTGCTGGCATAGAAATCCTTCCATCTTTCTGCGGAGCTTTGATGTGCCAGGATCCGAAAGCTGGCCCAGATCGAATCTTTAGTCAATGTTGTTGGAAACGCAAATTCTGCCAAATGTTTCTGAGCTTCTAGAGCCCACGCTGCATTTCATACAGGAGACCCGTGAGCCGGTGAGAAGATGGTTTCACTGGGTTTGGCTTCTCACACAACCTGTGTGCCACAGACTTGATACCATTAGATAACCAACAGCCTATTGTACTTGACCTTTACTTAGAATCGATGTGACGTGGTGGGGCAGGCGGGAAAGGGCACAGTGATCAGAGCTTGGGCACATGCCCGAGTCCCCTCAGGATTCCCAGGCAGTCTTCATTTAGCTGTGCCCCTTCATGGCATGGCTGCTCTAGTATAGCTGGAAAATGTATCTGAAAGTATAATAGACACTGGCAGTGTCTAGATCACTACTGAGTGCGATGAATACGTGATATAAGCGATTCAGTTCTGAGGGCTGGATTGTGTTCCCTACAAGTCATATGCTGAGGAAGGACACCAGTGTGGCTCTATAAGAGCAAGCAGAGTTTTAAAAGAGTTCACAAGAGTGGGGCCCCAAGTCAGAGGGATTGAAACCCATATATGAAGAGAACACAAGAGCTGTTCTCTCTGCATGGACCGGGAGAGGAGGTAACTACGGAAGCCAGGAAGAAGACCCTTGCCTTACTGGTAAGCCTTGATCTTGAAGTCCCAACCTCAAGTCCCGAGAAATAATTGCGTCTTGAGCAAGCCCAGCCTGTAATAGTTTGTCATGGCGTCCAAAGCACACGAAGTTTCAATAATACCAAGATATTTTCATTTATTGAACTGCTTTCTTGGCAGAGCTAGTCTAGTAAGATTATCAGGTAGACTTCAAGGACACGTTTTTTTAATTAGTCCTTAATTAGTGCCTCTGTCACCCTGGGTAATGAAATGACTGTACATGGGCAGAACATGTTTGGTGGTGCTCTGCTGTATTCTAGGTTAGAACAAACGCATGTAGGCTTATGGAAGCGGTATGTGGGACCCAGTGAGGTTGTGCACCTCTCCTTCTGGCAGATCGCCCAGTGTCTCCCACCTGTCAGACACATCTCTTGCCACCAGGGACGGCACATCTGTGTGTCTCTGGTTTCTCTGTGCTGCCTGAGCTTGCTTCCTACAGTACTTCAGGACTGTCTTTTGTCACCTCTGGGCAGTGCTGGGGCTGAGCTGTGACATCAGTCCCGTCATATCTGTGGGTCAGTCCTTCCTTCTGTGTGTCCCCATCCCTACCAACTCTTACGGTTGTTGGAGACTCCTGTGATGCGTTCCAGTCCCCGAGCTTCATAGAGGCAAAGTGGACTGAGTCTTCCTCACACTCAGAATGGGAGTGCTAGCCTGGTTTCCCAGCTGGGGCGGGGTGGGTGGGGACGGCTTCCTGACGTGCCAGCCTTCCTACTGTGGAGCATGCAGGCCTGTATGAGCTGCAGGAAGCCCCAGCCCCTCAGCTCAGGTCACCAGTACCAATTCTGACAGTTTCTAGCAGCTAATTATCTAGAATACGATACTCTGAAAAGCACAAAAATGTAGAATAAACTTTACTCAAATTGCAGTATCTTAGAACTGATAGTAGCAGAATTATTTTGTTTTTCCAAGTTCAATTTCTATTTATACTTTAGTTCCATTTCCTTGTGTGAGTTTATTATGAGTAAAAGCGATCATTAACCAAATGAAGTCAAATACATTTTAAAGTCAGGAAGATGATGGAGGACATAAAATACAGTGAGTTCTTGTTTGATATATTCAAATAATTTTCCTCATTTATGTACCAAGGTGCAGCTAATTTGAAAACCCACTTATCAGGGCACTGATACATGGCTTCCAGTGACTGTGGCAAAGGTCCTCATTCTGCTCCCCTTGCTCTGTAATGTGGATGCATGGTAGCCATGCACACAAAGCTGCTTTGCTAGTTTGAACGCTCCCCAGTATTCACCTGGGGGTGGTGGGATATCTAGGATGTGGGCTGTGGGTGCATTTTAGGTCACTGGTGACTTGTCCTCAAAGGGCATGGTGGGAGTTTGGCCTCAATCTCACTCTCTCTCACTCTCTTTGCTTCCTGGGTGCCTGAGGGGAATATGCCCCAGCTACCACGTGCTACTGCTGAAGGCTCCAAACAGTAGATTTAAGTGACTATGGGGAATACGAGGGGAAAAAGTGTTTCAGTTACTTGTCTCAACTCCGTTGTCAAGTGAATGAAGGACAACTAGCAGGTCTGTACCTTCAACGTATCTGGCTTTTCCATTCACAGCGGACTCACATCTAACAGTTTTAATAGCAGAGAACTTGGGACTATATTAATTTCTCATGATGTTTTACTCTAGGGAGAATAGATGCTTATTTTATTTTCCAGAGTAAGATGTATGTATCTGCTATGTTATGAATGGGGAAAAAATTTTAAAGGACTCTTGCTGAAGGGGAACTTTCATGGGTCAGGCACATTTAAGTTTGAAATCTAATCTGTGCTTGGGAGCTCATCCACACCCAGCCAGAGTGCCAGGGGTGAGCCGCTGGCAACAGTTACCATAGTAACAGGGGTGGGGAGCAGTCCCAGGGAAATCCTACACCCTCTTAAGAAGTTGCAATGGGTTGGACGCTGGACATTTCAAACAAAAAGGCTTTCTTTCAAAATACTTCTTGTGCCCGCAGGCTGCCTACCAGGTCTCATCACCCTGGGTGGCAGAGAGGCTTAAAGGCCAGTGCTCCTGGTCTTACCCCTGTGCTCTGGCCACCGGATCGGCAGCTTCCTGTGCCAGTGCCTTCTCACTAAGCTGGTCTCTAACCCCTTCCAAACTTCTGTAGTCTGCGTCTTGTCCTGGGGTTCGTGGTCAATGTGGAGCCCACCTTGAGAGACTGTCCTCATGCCTTGGTGAAGAGAAGCAAACAGGCTGAACAGGAACAACGCTTGCATTCTTGGGGACAAAGCCATTTGACTCTTGCACCCAGGAGGGTATGGTACAGGGTACAGCCACCACCCTCTCCCGCCCCACCCATTCCCAGCTCCAGGCTCCAGGAGATCTGGAATTTTCCTAATGTGGAAGCAGATAGCTTTGCAATCGGAAGTGGTCCTTGAGTGAATTTTCTTATCCTGGGTAATATATGTATAAAGAAGGATTCTTAAACTTCTCAGTCCTCTTTTTGATCATTCATCAAAACTCACTAGTTTACTGGGCCTAGGGACCGAGGTCTGTTCTGTCTCTTGTGTGGCATAAGCCAGGTGTGGTGGTTGTAATCCTAGCACTAGGGAGACAGACTCAGGAAGACTAGACCGTCAAGGTCTACATTGCAAATTCAAGGCCAGTGTAAGCTGCATAAGATCCTTGTTGTCCTCTGTGGAACCAGGACGAATGGGTCCCTCGGGTCTCAGTCCACCAGAAAAGCAGGAAATATTACAGTACTTAGCAGAGAAATGAGGAGATCTGGGAGGCCTACAGGGCAGGTAGCCGAGGCGGCAGCAGCACCAGGTACATGAACCTGGCCTGCCAGGCGGGTCCAGAGTCCAGAGCTGATGCTTCGGGAGAGAGAACTCTTCCCCAGGTGTTACAGCTCAGAAAAAACCCAGTCTCAGGTGTGCACTTTATTCCATGTGGACAGGGACTATATAAACATTGAGGAGTAGAGTGGGATTTAGGGCTAGGTGTTTCCTATTGGCTCAGTTTGAGATGTTAGTGATGCTCTATTTGCATTGGGGAGGACTCCAGATGTCTTTTCCACGTGACTGATTGTCATGGTCCTCTCAGTGGAGTGTTATGGTTACATGTGTCAGCAGGACCATTCTCAGTTCTGAGATTCACGTGGTTTGAGCTCATTTAGCCTTCCCAGTTCTGTCTGGTGGCATGGTCTACTTGCTTCACAGACCCTGTCTTAAAAAGCAAACAAGCTAGCAACCAACCAACCAACCAACCAACCAACCAACCAACCAACCAACCAAAACCACCGGCTGGTGTGGGTTTTGTATATTCAGCTATTTAAAAATTCAATGTTCCTTCATAAGTTCCTCTCCATTCTATCCCACACAATATCTTTCCCCTCACCCACCCCACACCCCTTGACTTCTGACTTCTGATCTTTCCAGTTGGGACACAGAACTGGTAGAGGAGGGGAAGAGAGAACATTCCTGAATGCTCTGTTTAGGTTGTGCACAGCCTACGAGACCTTTGGTTTCTCCTGGACTGTCAGATCTGAGCAGAGTACAGGGTGAGTTGGGGTGCCGCAGGGTGGGTTGTAGCTCTGAGCTCTGGACTGAGGAGGGGAGAGGAGTTGATTTTAACTTCCCCTTTCTCAACTCCACTTGCCCAAGGTTGGGTCAGTGCAGTCACTAGGTAGCAAGGATGCATTTGTCATCAAGCAGGAAGGGCAGAGCCCGCAGGACTAGGGCCCCTGATGTCAGCAGTGCCAGGGTGCGCAGTGACTCATGGGAAGACCATGCTTAAGCTCTAAAACACTAAGTGATAAGGCCTGGGGACTCAAGACTACAGTTAGGACTCTGCTGGGGTCAAGCGTCCCTGTTCTTTTTGGTTGAGACACCCCTTGGGAATTATTTGGCATGTGTGTTGTTTGTATCATCTTGAATGGTGACACTTGTGAGTCCTCCTCTTAGCCTACAAATGAGATTGCAAATGTCAGACCTTCAAAAGGGAAAGGGTGGGGAATGGTAAAGGGGGAGACACAGTTGCTTTAAATACCACGGAACTGCTCTTTTCCTGCTGATCAACGTCTTACATTTAAGGGCCTGTTCACTTTCCTAAGGTGTCTTGTAGCATTTCCCCACGGCTGCCCTTACACGTGTCAACTTCACATGACATGGGCTGTTCATCTCCCAAACACTCCGGCACTAAGCAACAGTTTTATTTAAAAAACGTCTTCAAACAGAAGCCACTTGACTGGCCTGGGCTGCCATAGTATGTTTTTTACAATCGGAGATTTGCCATCTTGGAGACTTCTGGGAGCGTCCCATCCTGTACATGCTTCTTTCTCACAGATGGGTCAGCCTCTGTACAGAAAGCAGCCACCCTTCATAGGAATGGCTTCAGCCCACGGCCGCCATGTTTTATAGCAACTTTTGATTTTACAGTGTTACTCAGAGCTGTCTAAACAAAGGAAATAGAAAAGAAATTGAACAACACAGAACTGAACAGTTTGAGTAAGCTGTGTATGTTGTTGAGCCCCGCACTCCCATGTAGCCCCGCACTCCCACGTCACAGCCTCCCATCATACTGATCATCCTCTGCTTCAACCTCTTGTGGTCCTTGGCTGCGTCTACATCTGTGTCTGCCTGTGTCGGGATTGGCAGATTTTGACCTAGAGCAGAAGGCAAAATGTGAAGGGCTTTTTGCACTTTTAGTTGCGTTGGGGGAGGTTTTGGATGCAGAATCTCATAAAATGCTGTCCACCATGCTTCCTTCCTATAACTCTAGGGTCGGTCCACGCTTCCTTCCGTATTCACGGTGCACAGTGGTGGGAATTCTGATGGCCCAAGCTCAGAACCAGTTTTCACACCTTACTAAGGGCAGATGTTGTTCCACAGAGCTGTGTTGCAGAGCAGTCACATGGTCAGTCACGTGGAATCTTGGAATGTGTCTGTTCTGCTTGTGACTTACCACTGTTCAGCCTCAGCGTCTTAGAGCAAAGATACCTGCTTCTGGTTTGCAGCAATAAACGAGGTGCAGAATGACTGGGGTACTTGGCCAAGGCATACTGCTCCTTAGACTGGAGGCCAGTCTGAATCTTACCATCGCCCCTCCCCCCACCTCCCCACTCCCCTCCCCATGAGGCAGCTATACTCCTTTGAGCTGGTAGAGGAGGGGATCTGTCTGTGATTCTTGTAGGTAAGCAGCAGAGAATCCCTCTGTTCTGCATGGAAGATGTAAGAAGAAAGAAATCTCTGGGTAGCTAGCATGCTAAGTGTTTTTAGAGGTAGAGAATGAGCAGAAAGCAATGCCAGACCCATTGCTGATCGTGGCTCACTGCTGTGGTCTTTAGCTAGTGTCTCCCTTAGAAAGCCTAACTTTTTCCATGGTAACAGAACAAAGTTGCTATTTTGGAGTATTTGTCGTTTTGGTAAATTTGAACCCCACACAGAGGACCTCAGAACTCTGCAGAGAGAGAGCTCTGTAGTACTGGTCAGACCACCTAGCATCCACTTTTCAGTGTAAAGACAGAAAGAAAAACATAGGAATCTTTGAAGTCATCCAAAGATCATTTCTGTTGTCTTCATGGTGTGTGTTTGAGTGTGTGAGCGAGCGAGTGTGCCTCTGTGCTTACATGCAAAGGTCAGAGCAGGCTGTTGTCTGTCCTCCATTGCTCTCTGTAGACTGCCTGAAGACAGGGTCTCTCTCTGAGCTGGAAGCCGGGGTAGGTTGGCTCAGGATCTGCCTATCCCCTTCCCCCTTGCTGGAGTAACAGGCCTGTGCAGACAGGCCTGGAGTTTTACATAGTCACAGGGACTCAGTCTCAGGCCACCATGTTTGTAGAGCCAGCTTCCCTACCCACTGAACCATCTCCTGAGCTCTGGCTTCATGGTTTCAGGTCTTCCCTAAGCGGTGAGAGGTGCACTGTATTTAGGGGAGCTGAGCCCACCACAGCAGTGCTGCAGCAGAACAGCGGTGTGTTAGCACAGGGAGCTGTGGGTCATCTCTAAAGTAAAGCACACTTAACTCCTGGCTCAAGTAGGGGCTATGCAGGTTCACAGCAATGAAGCTCTGTCCTGACACCCTCCTGTACCCTCTGTGTTACCAAGAGTCCCATCTTTGGTAATAGAAGCTTCTGTTTTCTCTAGGCTGAGTCCTGCTTTTTAAGCTGCCTGATGCATGAGAATAGCTTTCTCTCTCCGGAGTTCCTGCCTCTCCTTCCCTAAGGCTGGGGAAGTGTCTGAGATCTCCCTGCAGCCAGCATTGGTTGGTTGGTGAGGACAGTGAGAGGCCAGGCATGCACTCTGTGGTGAGGGGAACCCAGCCCATGGCATTGCCCACATGGGGTGACCTGGCTGGTCACATAGCCTAGGGCAGCTTTCACAGGGCAGCCATATCCTGAGATTATGAGGACTGAAGACCATTTAAAGCTATAGCTGTATCTGTGTGAGTGGTGCTGTCTTGGGCAACCTTCTGTACATGGGGATGTCTCTAGGGGATGAAGGGTGTTGGCTTCCTTGTCTTTGCACTCTAGGCTAATTGTTTACGTTAACTTTCCCTCTCTCTTGAACTTGGAAGAGTCCAATGTGTCTCCCTACTCAGCTTGTCTCTGATTGGCTCACTGTCAGATCCCTAGAGGATGTCATTGGTCATGATGAAATTACATGGACAGCACTGGAAATAAGGACACACTGGAATGTCAGGGGCATAGTCCACCAACAGGACACCACAGCATGTCCTGGGCACAGGCCATAGAGCACCAATACCCTTGTCATCAGTTTTTAAGGGAACAATTGATGCATGGGAGACATTGTATCAGAGATGAATCAGGAGACCACAAAGATTAGACTCCAGGAGACCCCACCTGTGTTTCTTTCATACTTTGGGATGTTCTATTTTTCAGTTTGTACCTGCACAGGGATTTTCTCATAAGATTAATAAGAATCTGAACATAGAATTCTATGTCCTTTCAAAAGAAACAATATCATAAGCATGGTCTGCTGTCATTGCTATCATAAATGAATTTCCTTCTATGTAGTGGTGTGCTGAGTGTATTTAACTTGTTTATGCAATATAGAGTATCTAGGATTTCCCCAGTATCTTCAGCCTGAAGAACACTGAAATAGGTTCTTATACAGCTATCTGTCCTTGACTCTGCTGCCTTGAAAACTGAAAGAACAATCAGTTGCTTTAACATTGAGGCTCTTGCTACTCTCTCCAGCTGGGTTCACACCTATCTTTTCTGTCAGTCATTCACTGTGCAGAAATCCTGTAAACACTGGGGATTTTTTTCCCCTCAACATTTTGTTTAAGTAGACAGAAAATAATTTTCATCTATTTTACTTTATTTTATTTGACCATTGGATAAATTACTTTAAAACCTAGATCTTGACTACATGCTTTCATTAGGTGGTGTTTATTCCACTGACCACTTTTTGTACACACATACTCTTCCC